>NC_074712.1:63193364-63315864 GCF_947242115.1 Biomphalaria glabrata | reverse complement strand
AACACACATTAAAAAAAAAAACAAAAAAAAAACTAAATTTGTGTTCATTGTTTTTCATGTTTTTGTTTGTGCGGAAATTGCGAAGACCTCGTGGCCTAAACGTCCTTTGGTTTAACTTTGATTCTTTTCATGTTCCTCTCTGTTTATGTTACGTCTCGTTAACGTATAACTCGAAACTAGAAAATCTTTATTCTCGTAGATGACAAGCTCAACTAAAACAATTTCTCTCAGAACTAAAACTTATAAATTTTACCCGTCAATCATGTAAAAATAAAATTTGGAATATAACTGTAACTTATGTACAGGATAGCTTCTATAAGTTGGTATTAAAATTCAGATCAATTCTCCCGATAACATAAATGTCTTCCCCCCCCCCTTCCGCCCTGGAATACGTCCATTTCTTTTGGTCATAGTAATCTCCCTTATATGTATTCAATGTATTTCTTAATACAGTCGTTCATCCCTGCAGCAGTAAAACTTTGTATTTTTTTTTAACTCTTACTCTGCATTGCATATGACTATGATATGACTGATCCTTCTATGTGGGAAAAAAAAATTCTACTTCCCAAATGTTGAGAAAACTAGTTGAACAGAATACGTCTTTATCAATTAGCTGTAAGTGTATAGCAGGTTCTAAAATTATAACCATCACGGTCAAGACTTGTGGCTTTTTTTCTGGGGTTTTTAAATCCTCATTTTTGTGATGCCTTTTTTTCGGAATCCATCCATCCATCCATCCCAGTGGCGCTACAGCCCATGGAGGGCTCTGGCCTGCTTTAACACATCCTTCCATTCAGATCTCTCCTGGCCCTTTCGTCTCCACGCCCTAACCCCAAGCTGCTTCAGATCTGTTTCCACGTCATCTATCCATCGCATTCGGGGTCTGCCTTTGGGTCGCCTGCCTTTTGGTTTTTGCCTGTATACGATTTTCACCCCTCTGTTGTCTGACATTCTTTCAAGGTGACCTGCCCAACGTAGTCTGTTCTTTTTTATTTCGTTCACTATTGGTGGGTCTTCATATAATTGATATAACTCATGGTTAGTGCGTGTCCTCCACCCTGTTTCATCCTGTATGGCACCATAGATTTTCCTAAGAATTTTTCTTTCCCAAGTGTTAAGTAAATTTTTTCGGAATACACCTGAAAGTAATCTCTAGTCGTCTAAACCAACTGTAAGCTACAATCATTTTGTTAAAAATAATTAACTATATAATTGGCTTTCATTATTAAAGTATGCGGCCTCAGAACGAGACAGCTGGAGGTCACTCACGAAGGCCGCGGGATACACATTTGAGACCAAAAGAAAATCCGCTGCCGAGGTCAGATGCAGACGGCCAAAAGAAAATCTCAATCGACCACCTGCGGACAATGGTTATGCTTGCCCTGGATATGGCAAAATATGTAGGTCACATCCGGGGCTGCGCAGCCACGGGAAATACTGCATTCCTCACTAATCTTCGGACTCGAAGACAAGCCTTATTATTATTATGAAAGTATAGACTTATAGAGGGAAAGAATAAGAGAGAGAGAGAGAGAGACACACACGTATTCACAGAATGTTAGCACTCTGACTTGCACAGCTGACCGCTATATTTTATGACAACTTTTAATGAAGACACAAATCCCAAGCCTGAAGCTGGAGTCACGTCATCGGCCAGTCTTTTTCCGTGCTGCCAATTGAAACAATGTGCCAGAAAGTAATGCTCTTGTTTGACAAGTAATTAAACAATTAAACCGCCAACTAATTGTCTGAAAAGCTTTTAAAAAATAAAGTCATTTAATGTGGAGACACATTTCTTCACACAAAATATTTTGTTTCATTGCGAGTCTGTTTATCATAGATGTTCTGTGTGTGCGTCTGCAGTCAGTACAAGCATGTGTGTCTACTGTTTGTGTAGATGTGCCTACTGTCTGTGTGTGTCTGCTGATCGCGGGCGTGTGTGTCAGCTGTTCCTGTGTATCTGCTGTCGATGTGTGTCTGCTGTCGATGTGTGTCTGCTGTCGATGTGTGTCTGTTGTCCCTGTGTGTCTGCTGTCCCTGTGTGTCTGCTGTCGATGTGTGTCTGATGTCCGTGTGTATCTGCTGTCGATGTGTGTCTGCTGTTGATGTGTGTCTGTTGTCCGTGTGTATCTGCTGTCGATGTGTGTCTGCTGTCGATGTGTGTCTGTTGTCCCTGTGTATCTGCTGTCGATGTGTGTCTGTTGTCCATGTGTGTCTGCTGTCGATGTGTGTCTGTTGTCCGTGTGTGTCTGCTGTCGATGTGTGTATTTGAAATCTATAACATTTATAGTAACTTAACAAGAGAAAGATGTTTGCTTCTGTCAAGTGGCCTAACAGACCTGGATTAGTGGTATTATTTTTATCCCAGGATGATCTGACCTTTATAGTGTTAAAATAAATAAATAAATAGTAGTCTAATTTGTTCATTAGTTAATTAGTTATTATAAAATGAGACAGAAGAATGTCAAATAAATATAACCAACTCAGTTCCACCAAGTTGCATTCAACTTTCAACAATCAGTGCTATAAAAAAACAACATTAAACCAGTTGATGACCTTTGACATTTGTATTTAGCGTCATCTTTAAAACACGATTGAAACAGACAAAATAAATCAGCGCTGGTTTAATAACTAATTAAACAAACTTTGCAAGCAGAAGGAAAACCTATCTAGTGCCACTAAAAGTTTCCCCTTTCAGACCTTGCGATCTGTAGGTCAGATGATGTTGTGGTCATCTGTTTCTTTGGCCAACGGTTAACGAGCAGGGTGTTTTGTGGCCAGCACAACGACCAACCACCTCACCCCCAATAAGGTTAGGTATCAATTAGAGTTGGGTAGACTCGGAACACAAAATATCCCAGTCTTCACCGAGATTTGAAGTTCTCAAACCCAGGAGTGCAGGTTCGGAAGCCATGCATTTAACAACTCAGCCACACCGCCCCCCCCCCCCTAAATCTAGAGCATTGAATGGATTGCCGAATTCAGCCATGAAAACCAACGACGTGGAAGATTTTTATCTTATCTTATATAATACAGACGTTACTTCAAAAAAGAAGATGATTACGACCTACGCGTCATGCATCTAGTCATGCATATTTAACTAATGACCTAAGTTCTGCCAAGTCACTGGTTTTCCTGGCTAGCTCAGGCAACCCATTCCATGCTCTAATAGCACTAGGGAAGAAGGAGTATTTGTACAAATTTGTCCTAGCATATGGGACTTTCCAAAGCCGTGCTCGGTCCTCTGCTTTATACGTTACGTCACTTCCGATGTAATATTCGATAATGAATACGAAACTTCAAGCATTTTCTCCTAGAAGTTCAATTAAGCATCCTTCTAATTTTATCGTAAAAATCTCAAATATTGGCAGGAACAACAAAAAAATCGGGGAAAATTGAAACAATAGCGCCGTTAAACATGGCCAGATCGGGCAGCTCATGTGAATAGAACTATTAAATTTGATGAGAAAACGAATCACAAAAAAAAACAAAAAAAAAAACATTTATGATTTATAAAAACTAAATACTCAAAAATAATTAAATTCAATAGCCACAACAACTTCGACTACCTAGTTTTATAATGTTAAGGAGAATGCGTTATAATTCGTATGAAGTCTTAAACCAAACTCACTCTTGGAACTTGTGTATATATTTTAGGCTCTTCCAGCTCTATGCTAATTTCTGGCACTTTAGAACGTGGCTTTGTGGTCTGGTCTGGTAGGGAGCCTAGATTCCGTCTCTTAACATTCTTCTGCTGATAGTTCCTATCTCCAATCTCTAGAGAGATCAGCCTTGAATCCTCCAGTTTTTCCTTCTTGTGCTCATAAAACTCGTACATGGCTATGCCGATCAGTATGATGTTCTTGAGCGTGAATGGAGAGATGTCCAAGCTCATACCATGCCAGAGAAGCATCCTGGTCAGAAGATTGGGGAGGTTGACCACCAGCACCACCAGAAATTGATGAAAATGCATCATCGGCCTTTTTGGTTTGTCCAGCCCGAAGTGGGTTCGACTGAGAGTGATAAGAGGAACAGCTGGCAAAATAAGGTTCAAGGTCGCTTCCGCCAGAATAATCTTATCCAGCCCTTTCCAAAGCCGTGCTCGGTCCTCTTTGTCGAAAAAAACCTCCAGGATGTCCACGGTGTCTAAAATATCGAAGACGACAGTGTCCGTTAGATCTGAGATGTAGGTCCGCCTGTCACTTCCCAGGGGAGCGTCGTGCTGTGTGGCCAACAGAAAGAGAAAGATGCAGCTACTTAGAGCGATGGCGGTTTTGAAGACGTTGGGCCCAAAAAAGGAAGGGTCTTTCTCTACAGGCCAGGCGTTGTATTCGATAATGATTATGATCTTGGCACTTGTGTTAATATTAATGAGTAGCCAGGAGACCCAAGACAAGCTGACCATCATTCGAGTCTGTGCCAGCTCCGCAGACCTCTGCCGAACCATCTTGGTGCGTCCGAAGATGATGCTGACTACCAGAGTATGAAGGACGAAGAGATCTGCCACCAGGAAGTAGATATACAAGATATTGATGAAATTAATAAGGTAGTAGTCTAGAACAGATGCCTGCAAGATGTAGAGAAAAACACACATCATGGCCGCTGGAACGTGATGAATCTTGGAGCACAGCTTAACCTTGGCATTGTTGCTCCTATTCATCTCAAAACACAGTGAAGCCATATGCTCCTGTCATCTTAGAACACAACGGAGTTATGACCAAGGTCTGCCATATTTGTACACAGCCTTGAGTTATGACCTCATTTTTTGTTGGATTACAGATAGTGTTTTTAGCTATCTTTTTAAAAATCTCCACCCCATGCTATAGTCCAGCCATAAGCTCTCTTCCAACTTTGCTATGACGAGGTTGAAAACATTGAATCTATGCATTTTTTCGAAAAGTCGATAGGTCTCTTCCGGTCTGCCATATTTTCAGGTGACGTCTGAACTCAAAGCATTTGATTCACCTGAAACTAAATGAGTAATACATAATACATATTACACTCGCTATAATCATTTCAAAACATTAACTATCTTATCTTATAATTGATAGTATTTTTATCACTAGTGAAACATACTAGATCCGTCATCTCCTATGTTTCATGTCTTGTGTAGGAAGTTTTTTATTTTTTCTGCAGAATTCTTAATTGAAGAACTAAATAATGCAACTGCTGAAAAGACAAAGCATTAGTTGCAGGGTCGTGTAGTACGTAGATCTTGTATAGATCTATAATTCAACAGAAGATTACACCAGACAAAGTAGGCCTATATATTAAACCATTTAGCAATGGTGAATTAATGTTAACTTTTTTTTTTGTGCGTGTGTAGATCGTACTGGTGCATTAGCGAGGTAAATCAATACACCCCCCAACTCAAGAAAACATTAAGAAACTGGAACAGACACAAAATAGAGCAGTGAGATACATAAAAAAAGAATTTTCACACTTGACTAGAGTAACACCTTTAGTTAAATCCCTAAATTTAGAAAGCTTTCAGGATAGATGACTTAAAAGTAAAGTAGCAATTTTACATAAAACACTAAACCATAATCTTCAAATACAAAAACAAAATTTAATAAAATACTCTTAAGACACAAAAATAAAGGCACATTCCTCATCCCATATGCTAGGACAAATTTGTACAAATACTCCTTCTTCCCTAGTGCTTTGAGAGGATGGAATGGGTTGCCTGAGCTAGCCAGGAAAACCAGTGACTTGGCAGAATTTAAGTCATTGGTTAATATACATGACTGAATGCATGTCGCGTAGGACGTAATCATCTTCTTTTTTTGAAGTAACGTCTGTATTATATAAGATAAGATAAGAAGAATGGTAATTAGAGATTCGTGTATTTGGCTACCAAATATCAGATAATAGAGATGTGTACAGTCAAACACGCCGTTTGTGGCCCGAATGACTTCGACCATAAAGTCTCTGCAGTTATAGTATGCACTGTCAACAGAAATGGCTTGCGGACCCATAAGACACGTAGTTTAGCCATCACTGACTTAAAATTAATTTTACAGAGCAAACATTTGGAGAACCACCATCTCAAATATACCCCATTGTTATATCAACCGAGGGGATAATTACAATTGACCTTACAGATACCTTCAAGGCCCTTAACATTCCTAGGAACATGCTCGTTGCCTGTCAGAGGGCGGTACTGCCTCAGACCTGCCACATCACCAGAAAATTCCTCAGTGGAAACTGTTAAGGGACTACATTGAATTTTGTTTCTCTTTAGCGAAACTCGACACTGGCAGCGCCAGAGAATGACTACTCGTTCGTCTCTGACATAATAATAATAATAATTAGATTAGATTAGAATAATGGCCGCCGGAAGCTATGGCTTGTTTTCCTTCTCTCTGACTTAATGCACTTATTACCGAGATCAAGGAAGTATTTGTACTCTAGACTTTACAAATACTGAAGTACTGCTACATGGTTGTATCTATATCTATACATTACATTCATTAGATTTGAAGATTTTCCTAGATTTAATGTAATCTCTTATCATAGACTAGGAACGCCATTTTCGCTGCGTCACTTCCCCATGTTTGCTAGATCTAGATCATAGACATCTATTATACTCGACTGGAAACCGGAAATAAATTCTTATCCGCGACTGATCGATTCACAGACCTATATATATTTAGAGATTTTTATTACGTAAACTCTTTTTTAGATTCTAAGGGGAGTCGCCCCAATCAATCTTAGAAAAGTACATTGACTTATATATACTGCTCTAGTCTGGACATGGAGAGTTTTTAACACTACAAAAAATGTATTGAACATTTTTTTAAAAGTTGGATCAAGGCGTTGTTTTGTAAAGTAGTTAAAAGAAGTAAAGTGTTTTTTTTTCAACCCTAACCTATGTAACATATAATTTAATTTTTAGATCTAGATCTAGTAATTGAACATTAAAAATAAGAGTACTCTCGTCTCATAATTATTATTTTGGAATTTTGAGATACATAATCAGGCTGGCTGCCTGGTCGTGCGGTTTGCACGCTGGACTGTCGTTCAGATTTATCGATGGTCCCGGGTTCAAACCCTGCCCGCTCCCATCCCCGTCGTCCTGCGGGAGGTTTGGACTAGGAAGTAATTATCTTCAACTCTGAAGGAACATCCGAAACATGTAAAACATTTTACAAACAACAAACATCTAGAAAGATCTAGATAATCAATCTATTTAAATGTACATAAAGATCTAGATAATCAATCTATTTAAATGTACATAAGATGATTTAAATCAACATAAATTATTTCCATCTAAGATTTTTGAAACATTATCTCAATGGAAACAAACAGGAAATGGCTTTGTTTCATATATTTGCGTGAATATCCGAGAAATGATTTTGCATTATTTCTAAACTTTGAAAACTAAAGATCATTACTTTTCTAAGACAGAAAAGATTGATTGGGGCGACTCCCCTTAGAGCCTGAAAAAAGAGTTTACATACATAAAAATCTATATATGTATAGGTCTGTGAATCGATCAGTCGCGGATAAGAATTTATTTCCGGTTTCCAGTCTAGATACAGTGGCGTAGCTAGCCATGTGCGGGTGGTGCGGACTGCACGGGGCATCAGGTGATGAGGGGCATCAAACTGAGCACAGAATTTCTCAGTAAAAATTCCACACTTTGTTCATACATGAACAAACATGTATATGATTTGATTTAAACATTTATTTATTTTGCCACTCTGTTAATATTATGGGATTATGGGAGCTGCTCAAGATTGATAAGTCTGGCTGGCGCTCATAGTGCTAGCTCAGGCGGAGAAATTGTCTTCTCTGGTTTAAATGGTTGACGGCAGTGATCAAAGGGTTCTAAAGGTAATAATCTGATAATGAAAACAATCTTGGATATCATTCCTTTTCTCTCAAGGCAGAATCTGGCCCTCAATGGGCATCACGAACGAGTTGAAGAAGAATTGTAAAGACAAAATCGATAAAGCAGGCGGGTTGTTGGTTGCCATGCAGACTTAATTTTTATACAGCGTTCATCCCTGCAGCAGTAAAACTTTGTATTTTTTTTTCTACTCTTACTCTGCATTGCATATAACAATGATATGACTGATATTCCTTTAAAAACCAACGACTTGTCAGATTATCAGTCACTGATTCATAAGAATGACTACATTGACACCGGGCTACGCGTAGGGCGTAACATCTTGAATTAACGTCTTTAATTTATAAGATAAGATAACGTCATTTATTATGTTTAAGCTCTTGCATTGAAATGTCTCTTTGTATATTGACTGATATATGCTGGAAGACAATTTTTTTTTGTTACACTCAACTATCTAGTATCCCTTGGGATGGGGGAGGTTGGGGGCCAAAGGTAACTTGCTACGGTACGGATGGGGGAGGTTGGGGGCCAAAGGTAACTTGCTACGGTACGGATGGGGGAGGTTGGGGGCCAAAGGTAACTTGCTACGGTACGGATGGGGGAGGTTTGGGGCCAAAGGTAACTTGCTACGGTACTGATTTTGGTCTCTTTAAAAATTAATTAGAACGCTTTGTTCCCTATTTGTTACGCCTTAACTCTTTCTCTCCTAACTAACGATACCAACGTTGATTCCACCATAATGTGGTAAATAATTACGGAGGGAAAGAGTTAATAAGCCCGGGTCCTAGTCTTAGCGTGTCACTGTACACAATGGGAACTCTTCATCGCGTATTCCTATTTGATCTTGTAGAAAGAGATCCAAATGAACGAGTTTGGAAAGTATTGTGTTGAGGATACAAAAGGACAACTCGTGGTTGCACTGAGATCCTGTCAGGATTAGCATTATCCCCCTTTCATTTTTAAATTTTTTTTTTGCTACCTTGCTTAAGGCAAACTGTGGTCACGCCTTATTAAAATTCCAGAACTTTTGTTTCAGAAGTCTTTTATCAATGATTGGACACACAGAACATGAAATGAAATTACATAAATACAATACGAAACATAATAATTCAATAATAAATATCTTTTTTATTGATGTAATAAGCAAAATTGTTTGAACAGTATATCAGTAGATTCAGTCTCTCTCTCTCTCTCTCTCTTTTCTTGTAGATCAAATATGTCTCGATCATAGACTATGCTCTAGATCACCGGCTGCACGTGAGTAAACATTGAAAGTTAATGATCGATTAAATTATAAATTCGTTTTATTAAGCATGGTCAACACGAGATGTATTTTAAAGAATTCATTTACTTTCTATATCAAATCTCCACTTTTTTAACATTGTAATTTATAATTGTTTGTGAGTTTTTTTAATTGTCGAACTTGACAAGCTGATTATGGTACAGCACAGTCAAGTCAAAAAGAGTTCTCCTTAATATTTTCGCCTAATCAGGGCCGGAGTTACCCTTTCATAAAGATACACTTATCAATGGAAATACATTTAGAAGAAATAAGAATTTTTATAGTCTCACTTTCCTTTCAAAAAATATTTAATAGGCATGCTTTAGTTTTAAAACGTGCATATATTTTTTTAAGTTTGTGGAGGATAAGCCCCTTGGTAGACAAATCCAGAGCTGTATTTACTTATTCCGAGCATGCTACAGGCCTACACGTCTTAATCCTTAATCATGACATTTTAGTCAGTCGTAAAAAATGAGATAAAAAAAAAACTAGAAAAAAAACAACAACTTGTAAAGTTTGTGACCTGTAGAAATTCGGATATATTTTTATCTCTTTTGTCGAGGCCTGCCTTCCCTTAAATCCGGCCCTGCGTCTAATTATTTTTTTTTTAATCAGTTGTGAGATTACATAAAAAGACTGCGATGACAGCAAAATGTTGTATTGGTTCTTTTGTGGGGATGTGTTACTTGTTGTCAGAATGTGTTCACACATGAGAGAGAGAGAGAGAGAGAGAGAGAGAAAGAGAGAGAATGGGAGAGAGTGAGACAGAGAAAGAGACAGAGAGAGTTTGTAAAAATGTTTTACATGTTTCGGATGTTCCTTCAGAGTTGAAGATAGTTTACTTCCTAGTCCAAACCTCCCGCAAGACGACGGGGGATGGGAGCGGGCAGGATTTGAACCCTCGACCATCGATAAATCCGAACGACAGTCCAGCGCGCAAACCTCACGACCAGGCAGCCATCCTGAGAGAGAGAGAGAGTTTGTGAAAGAAATAGTTAGAGAGAAATGATAGAACAAGAGAAAGAGAGAATAAAGTGAGAAAAAGAGAGATATATACTGTGTATTATGTGGGATATGCTAGTGACATGCTGTTATACTGGATATACTAGTGAGATACTGTGTATTATGTTTGACATGTTAGTCACATACAGTGTATTATGTTTGACATGTTAGTCACATACAGTGTATTTTGTTTGACATGTTTGTACAAAAATCTTCGAATGAAACTTTTATTTACATTCTTTACATGAAGTTATAACTTTTCGATATATTTCAATGTAATTAATATGGACAATGCCCTTTCCTTTTCATTCTATTCTAAACAATCCACCATAAAAGTAAATATCATTTTATATAGCGACATTTTAAAGGAATAAATCCAGTGTCCTCATACATATAGACCTGACATGGAACATATAAACAGGGAAACATTATATAAGCTCTATAAATCCAACAATAAAATCAACATTATAATTATTACTATTAATGATTTTATGAAAACAAATGTGGGTATTAGAGACTGCAAACAGAAATGCCCGAATTCTTTACTAACTTCCCGCGTCACTTCCGATGTAATATTCGACAATGAGACTTCAAGCATTTTCTCGTATGTTTTAAATTAGATTTTCATCAATGGCGGAAAAACTATAAATAGCTGTCTTGTTGGTATATCCGGTGTAACGAATAAAGGAAGTGTTGATGTAACTTAGTTGGCAATACTGAAGTTTAATTTAGCATCCTTACAATTTTATCGAAAAAAATCTCTAATATTGACAGGAACAAAATATCGGTGAAAAAAGAAACAATAGCTCCGTTAAAAAATGGCCAGATCTGGCAGCTCATGTGAACAGAACTCATTGAGATGTCATGAACAAAGATAATAATTAATAATTTTTCATTTCGCGTTACTGTTAGCAACACAAATTAAACAGATGTTATATATACCTATAACAAAAATTACTATAAAAACAGTTATCAAAACGAATCCACACAAAATTAAGATTTATAAAAACGAAGAAAAAAAACTAAAAAATAATTAAATGCAATAATTACAACATTTGTGTCATCTCCGAATTCCGAGCTTTACAATGTTAAGAATAATGCTGTATAATTCGTATGAAGTCTTAAACCAAACTCACTTTTGGAACTCATTTATTTATTTCAGATTCTACATTGTCTTCTGATACTTGCTTTTCCGCGGTCTCTTTCAGCTTTATGCTAATTTTTGGCACATTGGAAAGTGGCTTTAGGGTCTGGTCTGTTAGGGAGCCTAGATTCCGTCTCTTAACATTCTTCTGCTGAAAGTTTCCAATCTCTAGAGAGTTCAGCCTTGAATCCTCCAGTTTTTCCCTCTTGTGCTCATAAAACTCATACATGGCTATGCCGATCAGTATGATGTTCTTGAGAGTGAAAGGAGAGATGTCCACGCTCATACCATTCCAGAGAACCATCCTGGTCAGAAGATTGGGTATGTTGACCACCAGCACCACCAGAAGACGATGAAGATACATCATCGGCCTTTGTGGTTTGTCCAGCCCGAAGTGGGTTCGACTGAGAGTGATAAGAGGAACGGTGGGCCAAAGAAGGTTCATGGTCGCTTGCGTCAGAATAACCTCCTCCAGCCCGTCCCAGAGCAGTGCTCGGTCGTCTTTGTCGAAAAAAACCTCCAGGATGTCCACGGTGTCTAAAATATCGAAGATGACATTGTCCGTCAGATCTGAGATGTACGTCCGCCTCTCACTTCCCAGGCAAGCGTCGTGCTGTGTGGCCAACAGAAAGAGAAAGATGCAGCTACTTAGAGCGATGGCGGTTTTGAAGACGTTGGGCCCAAAAAAGGAAGGGTCTTTCTCTAAAGGCCAGGCGTTGTATTCGATAATGATTATAATCTTGGCACTTGAGTTCATGTTAATGAGTAGCCAGGAGACCCAAGACAAACTGAACATCATTCGAGTCTGTGCCAGCTCCGCAGACCTCTGCCGATCCATTTTGGTGCTTCCGTAGATGATGCTGACTACCAGAGCAACAAGGACGAAGAAATCTGCCACCAGGAAGCAGATATACAAGAAATTGAGGAAATTAATAAGGTAGTAGTCTAGAACAAACGCCTGCAAGATGTAGAAAAAAACACACAACATGGCCGCTGGAACGTGATGGATCTTGGAGCAAAGCTGCACTTTGGCATTGATGTACCTATGCATTTCAAAACACAGTGAAGTCATATGCTCCTGTCATTTTAGAACACAACGGAGTTATGACCAAGGTCTGCCATATTTGTACACAGCCTTGAGTTATGACCTCATTTTTTGTTGGATTACAGATAGTGTTTTTAGCTATCTTTTTAAAAATCTCCACCCCATGCTATAGTCCAGCCATAAGCTCTCTTCCAACTTTGCTATGACGAGGTTGAAAACATTGAATCTATGCATTTATTCGAAAAGTCGATAGGTCTCTTCCGGTCTGCCATATTTTCAGGTGACGTCTGCACCCAAAGCATTTGATTCACCTGAAACTAAAAGAGTAATACATAATACATATTACACTCAATACAATCATTTCAAAACATTAACTTTCTTATCTTATAATTGATAGTATTTTTATCACTAGTGAAACATACTAGATCAACCTCCGTCCTCTCTTTTTGCTTAAAAAATAAAAATATTTTGGCATTGATGGTCCGTTGCATCAGTGGATTAAAGATTGTCTGATAGGGAGAGAACAAACTGTAATAATAAATCGCTCTAAATCAACACCAATAACAGTAAACTTAGGCGTACCTCAAGGAACAGTCATAGGTCCACTACTATTTTTTATTTACATAAACGATTTACCAAATTGCATTAGTTCAGGAACAAAAGTCAGATTATTCGCAGATGAATGCATAATATATAGAACAATAAAAACAACACAAGACACAGAAATTTTACAAAGAGAATTAGATGAATTACAGAAATGGGAATCGAATCGGAGCATATCTTTCCAACAAGAAAAATGTCAGTTATTAAGAGTAACAAAAAAGCTAAAACAAATTTATTCCACTTATCTTATTCATGGTAAACCAGTAACACAAACTAAAAATGCAAAATAACTAGGTGTTATAATAAATGAAAAACTGTCATGGAATCCCCACATTGATGAAACTATCAAAAAATCAAACGATGCAATAGGGTTTATTAAAAGAAATTTCTATAAATCAAATAAGAACATAAAACTAAAATGTTATTTAACCTTGGTTAGGCCAATAATAAAATATGCATCCTCTGTTTGGGACCCCCCAACTCAAGAAAACATTAAGAAACTTATTTTGTGTCAATAGAGCAGTGAGATTCATGACAAACGAATTGTCACACTTGACTAGAGTAACACCTTTAGTTAAATCCCTAAATTTAGAAAGCTTTCAGGATAGATGACTTAAAAGTAAAGTAGCAATTTTACATAAAACACTGAACCTCAAATACAGAAACAAAATTTAATAAAATACTCAGAAAGACACAAAAAATAAAGGCACATTCCTCATCCCATATGCTAGGACAAATTTGTACAAATACTCCTTCTTCCCTAGTGCTATTAGAGCATGGAATGGGTTGCCTGAGCTAGCCAGAAAAACCAGTGACTTTGAAGAATTTAAGTCATTGGTTAATATACATGACTGAATGCATGACGCGTATGACGTAATCATCTTCTTTTTTGAAGTAACGTCTGTATTATATAAGATAAGATAAGAAGAATGGTAATTAGAGATTCGTGTATTTAGCTACCAAATATCAGATAATAGAGATGTGTACATTCAAACACGTCGTTTTTGGCCTGAATCACTGCGACCATAAAGTCTCTGCAGTTATAGTACGCACTGTCAACAGAAATGGCTTGCGGACCCATAAGACACGTAGGTTAGCCATCACTGACTTAAAATTAATTTCACAGAGCAAACATTTGGAGAACCACCATCTCCAATGTTTTAATGGTAGCGAGTTATAGAACAAAAGAGAGAGCCTCTGATCCATTAAAACGTACATTAGCTAATTGGTCTTTACACTCATCAGGCTTCATTTATTATTCATAATTATTGACCTTTCACCTCCACCAACTTTGTGCCTTGAATTATCTTTTAGAGACATAACACGGAAGACAAAACTAGGATAATAATAATAATAATAAGACGAAAAATTACGAGAAGCATATCCTAAAATTCAATGTTGTCGACAAATGCCGAAAATGTGGAAATGTGGGCGAGTCGATTGAACACATTATGGCAGGATGTCCAGCCCTATCAGAATCAGCCTACCTAGGTCGCCATAACCAAGTTGCAAAGTTAATACACCAACACTTGGCTTTGACGCACAATTTGATCGGTAAGGACACTCCTCCTTATTATAAATACTCTCCACAAGAGGTTCTCGAGTCTACTGAACATCTGCTGTTCTGGGATAGACCTATTCTGACCGACAAAACGGTAGATTTCAATCGCCCTGATCTTCTGTTGTTGATAAAAAAAAAAACAAAAAAAAAACGCTACCATTATCGATATCGCCGAACCACTGTCTCATAACTAAAAAAAAAAAACTGAGATAGAAAAACAAAGAAAATATGGGAACCTAGGCTTGGAGATTAAGCGTCTATGGAAATTGTCCAAAATAACAAAATACCCCATTGTTATATCAACCGAGGGGATAATAACAACTGACCTTTCAAATACAAATACCTTCAAGGCCCTTAACATTACTAGAAACATGCTCGTTGCCTGTCAGAGGGCGGTACTGCTGCAGACCTGCCACATCACCAGAAAATTCCTCAGTGGAAACTGTTAAAGGGACTACGGTGAATTTTGTTTCTCTTTAACGAAAATCGACACTGGCAGCGCCAGAGAATGACTACTCGTTCGTCTCTGACATAATAATAATAGTAATAATAATAATTAGATTAAATTAGAATAATGTCCGCCGGAAGCTATGGCTTGTTTTCCTTCTCTCTGACTTAGTGCACTTATTACCGAGATCAAGGAAATATTTGTACTCTAGACTTTACAAATACTAAAGTACTGCTACATGGTTGTATCTATATCTATATCAATTTAAAGTGATTACATTCATTAGATTTGAAGATTTTCCTAGATTTAATGTTATCTCTTATCAAAGACTAGAAACGCCATTTTTGCTGCGTCACTTCCCCATGTTTGCTAGATCTAGATCATAGACTTATAAATTATACTCGACTGGAAACCGGAAATAAATTCTTATCCGCGACTGATCGATTCACAGACCTATATATATATATATATTAGAAATTATTTCCGATTTCCAGTCTAGATACAGTGGCGTAGCTAGCCATGTGCGGGTGGTGCGGACTGCACGGGGCATCAGGTGATGAGGGGCATCAAACTGAGCACAAAATTTCTCAGTAAAAATTGCACACTTTGTACATAGATGAACAAACATTAATTACTATAATTGATTTAAACATTTATTTATGTTGCCACTCTGTTAATATTATGGGATTATGGGAGCTGTCTTCACTGGTTTAAATGGTTGACGGCAGTGATCAAAGGGTTCTAAAGGTAAAAATCTGATAATGAAAAAAATCTTGGATATCATTCCTTTTCTCTCAAAGCAGAATCTGGCCCTCAATGGGCATCACGAACTAGTTGAAGAAGAATTGTAAAGACAAAATCGCTTAAGCAGGCGGGTTGTTAGTTGCCATGCAGACTTAATTTTTATACAGTCGTTCATCCCTGCAGAAGTAAAACTTTGTATTTTCTTTTACTCTTACTCTGCATTGCATATGACTATGATATGACTGATCCTTCTATGTGGTAAAAAAGATTCTACTTCCCATATGTTGATAAAACTAGTCGAACAGAATACGTCTTTATCAATTAACTGCAAGTGTATAGCAGGTTCTTGATTATAAACATCGCTGTCAAGACATGTGGCAGGTGGAAGAAAGGCACTTTTCTGTTTTGTTTTTTTTAAATCCTCTTTTTGTGTCGCTTTTTTTTTTCGGAGTACACCTGAGAGTTATCTCTAGTCATCTAAACAAACTGTAAGCTACAATCATTTTGTTAAAATAATTAAATATACAATTTGTTTTCATTATTAAAGTATTGACTTGTAGAGAGAAACAATAAGACAGAGAGAGAGAGAGAGAGAGACACTGTTCTATGAATGTTAGTACTTTGACTTGTACAGCTGACCACTATATTTATGACAACTTTCTCTCCTAACTGACGATACCAGCGTTGATTCCACCAGAATGTGGTAAATAATTACGGAGAGAAAGAGTTAATGAACACACAAATCCCACACATCATCGGCCAGTCTATACCCGTGCTGTCAATTGAAACAATGTGCCAGGAAGCAATGCTCTTGTTTGACAAGTAATTAAACAATTAAACCGCCAACTAATTGTCTGAAAAGCTTTTAAAAATAAAGTCATTCAATGTGGAGACACATTTCTTCACACAAAACATTTTGTTTCATTGCGAGTCTGTTTATCATAGAGTTTCTGTGTGTGCGTCTGCTGTCACTGTGTGTGCGTCTGCTGTCACAGTCGATGTAAGAGTGTGTGTCTGCTGTTCGTGTGGATGTGCCTACTGTCTGAGTGTGATCGCGCGCGCGTGTGTTAGCTGTCGGTGTGTGTGTATTTGAAATCTATAACATTTATACTAACTGAAAAGAGAAAGATGTTTGCTTCAGTTAAGTGGCCTAACAACCTTGATAAGTCTTAACTTACAGACCTGGATTAATACCAGCTAAATACTCGTCAAAAGAAATCAATCAATGATGGTTTAGTACTCGTCAAACAAAATCAATCAATGCTGGTTTAATACCAACTAAATACTCGTCAAACAAAATCAATCAACGCTGGTTTAATACCAACTAAATGCTCGTCAAACAAAATCAATCAATGCTGGGATAATGGCAAATTAAAAAAACTGCTATCTATCTAGTGCCACTAAAAGTTCCCCTTTCAGACCTTGCGATCTACAGGTCAGATGATGTTGAGGTCATCTGTTTCTTAGGCCAACGGTTTACGAGCAGGGTGTCATGTGGCCACCACAACGACCAACCGCCTTTCACCAAATAAGGCCAGGTAACCATTGGAATAAGGGTAGACTCGAAATCCAAAATCCCAGTCTTCACCGAGATTTGAAGTTCTCAAATCCAAGACTCCAAGTTCGGAAGCCATGCGTTTAACCATTTGTTACACTCAACTATCTAGTATCCCTCGGGATGGGGGAGGTTAGGGGCCTAAGGTAACTTGCTACGGTACTGATTTTGGTCTCTTTAAAAATTAATTAGAACGCTTTGTTCCCTATTTGTTATGCATTAACTCTTTCTCTCCTAACTAACGATACCAACGTTGATTCCACCAGAATGTGGTAAATAATTACGGAGAGAAAGAGTTAATAAGCTCGGGTCCTAGTCTTAGCGTGTCACTGTACACAATGGGAACTCTTCATTGCGTATTCCTGTTTGATCTTGTAGATTGAGATCCAAATGAACGAGTTTGGAAAGTATTGTGTTGAGGATACAAAAGGACAACTCGTGGTTGCACTGAGTTACATCCTGTCAGAATTAGCATTATCCCCCTTTCATTTTTTTTTTGTTACCTTGCTTAGGGCGAACTGTGGTCACGCCTTATTAAAAACAATTTTATCCGCGTGCATCATTTTGCTACTAATACATATATTAAACATAGTTTTACAAGTTTTTAAAAGCGAAAGTAGTGAATTAAAATGCTACGAAAATAAGGACATGCGCCGACCGAGGCTCGAACCTGTGACTCTGGATTCGACACCACCGCCTAGCGATAACGCACCAAGCGAAACTAACCTCTAGACCATCGGGATGTCCAAAAAAAACATTCTTCTGATCCAGAGTCATTTCGCCCGTATGCAAATTACCACCCCAGTGGTCAAAGGTCATTACATATAGAAGCTTCAGTGGGTACGAGCTGGTCAAACTTTCGACTAAATATTTGATTGGTCAATTGTTATCGAGTGTATGTGTGTGTGTGTTTCCAAGATATCAAGGAGGAATGGACGTGGTTGTTTTTGTCTGTCGGTTTTCTGATGAAACCACGACCTGGTCTGTCATAATTGATATTAACAGAAGTCACGTGCGCGAGAATGGAACGAGAGATAAGTCAGAAACGCGAGAAATTGAAGACGTGTATTTCTGGTGAGATAGATTCTTGTTCCAGTGATCATTTCATTTATCTACAATATCTCATTTCAAGTTGAATCTATGCATTTCATAAATACAAGTTATATTTCATTTTGTTGGCAAAATCTTATATCAGAATATTTAAAATCTAATCTAATATCTAAAAATCAGAGGAGCAAAGATTATTCACCGGCAAAAACCAAAAGGCATGAGCCCCACAGGCAGATCACGAGCACGGTGGCTTGATGACGTAGAGGCAGATCTACAGCAGCTAAAAGTCCGGGCATGGAGACGTAAAGCCCAGGACAGATCAGAATGGAGAGATGTGCTAGAGCCTAGAGGAGGCCAGTGCTCTCCGTGGACTGTAGTGCCACTGGGACGGATGGCTGGAAAAATAAGTCTGTTCAAGTTTCTTTCAAGTTTATTACGAGCTCTATACTAGGAATGTAATACGCACGCCTACTCGGTTTAGTTGTACTACCTGACTGGGGCTACGAGCAGACGATATAAATATTTTATTAGTAATTAGGCCTACTTATTTAGATATTGACAAAATACCTAGGTGTTATAATAAATGAAAAACTGTCATGGAATCCACATATTGATGAAACTACAAAAAAATCAAAGCATTAGGATTTATTAAAAGAAATTTCTATAAATCAAATAAGAACATAAAACTAAAATGTTATTTAACCTTGGTTAGGCCAATAATAGAATATGCATCCTCCGTTTGGGACCCCTCAACTCAAGAAAACATGAAGAAACTGTAACAGACACAAAATAGAGCAGTGAGATTCATAACAAACGAATATTCACATTTGACTAGAGTAACACCTTTAGTAAAATCACTAAATTTAGAAAGCCTTCAGGACAGAAGGCTCAAAAGTAAAGTAGCAATCATACATAAAACACTGAACCATAATCTTCAAATACAAAATTTAATAAAATACTCTGAAAGACACAAAGATAAAGGCACATTCCTCGTCCCATATGCTAGGACAAATTTGTACAAATACTCCTTCTTCCCTAGTGCTATTAGAGCATGGAATGAGTTGCCTGAGCTAGCCAGGAAAACCAGTGACTTGGCAGAATTTAAGTCATTGGTTAATATGCATGACTAAATGCATGACGCGTAGGATGTAATCATCTTCTTTTTTGAAGTAACGTCTGTATTATATAAGATAAGATAAGATAAGAGGATGAAAATCAGTTTGGTAATATATGATTGTTTGGAAACGTTCACACGGTCACGGGATCAAATCTAGATTTACATTGAAAAATACTGTAAAGATAATTTTTTATTATTGAATGTAAAAAAAAAATCCAAAGAAATGATAATTGACTTTCGTAGGAAAAAGAAGGAAAATGATAGTTTCTGGAGAGACTATCGAAATAGTGCAAACCTTTAAATACATTGGTACTTAACCGTACTTTCCTAGACGATAAACTAAATTTTACTGCAAATACTGATTATATCAGCAAAAAAGGGCAGCAAAGATTACGATTACTTAGAAAACTGTCCTCGTTTAATGTTAGCGAAAGGCCTTGGCAATGTTTTATCACGCTCACGTCTGCAATATTTTAAGCTTCAATATCACTGCCTGGTACTGCAAACTGAACATTAAAAATAAAAATAAACTTTATAGAATTCTAAATGTTGCTGGTAAAATCATTGGCAAAAAACAAACCCCATTTGGGCAGTTGTTTCAGACAAAAACATCTATAAAAAAGCTTAACAAGATCCTCGAAATAAAGAATCATCCTCTGTGTCTGGATTTTGTGATTTTACCATCACAGAAGAGATACAAGACACCGATAGCAAAGACAAACAGACACAAACACTCTTTTGTTCCCCCTGGCAATCAAATCATAAAATAAGAACAATCTGGTATAAACTTTGTCACATGTAAATTATGAGTGAGTCTGGTGTGAATGTACACTTGGGTTTCTTATAGTTATAATGTTTTTTATTTGGTGTAATGCACAAATTGTAAGACAAATTTCCTTACGGATAATTAAGATTTTTATTATTATAAAAGAACGAGTATTCATTCTCTGGCGCTGCCAGGGTCGAGTTTCGTTAAAGGGAAACAAAATTCATCGTAGTCCCTTTATCAGTTGCCACCGAGGAATTTTGACAGGCAACGAGAATGTTCGTAGGAATGCCAAGGGCCTTGAAGGTATATTATGTTGAATTCCTGGAGTTATTATTATTAATATAATAATTAAATAATAATTACTAATATGAATACCGGTAATAATTAATAATATTCCAGGAGAAGGGTTTCGTGCATTCTTTAAGCACTCGGCAAACAAAAGCTTTGGTCGAGAGGAAACATGGCCAGGTGATCTATGCCGCTTAGTCCGCAATGGAGCTAAATTCCAATTCCAGAATTATTTCAGAAGTCTTTTATCAATAATTGGACACACAGTTAGAACATCAAAAGAAATTACATTAATGCAATACTAAACATGATAGTTCAATAATAAATATCTTTTTTATTGATGTAATACGCAAAATTGTTTGAACAGTATATCAGTAGATTCAGTTTCTCTCTCTCTCTCTCTCTTTTCTTGTGAATCACATATGTCTAGATCATAGAGTACATATATAATCTATACTCTATGCCAGTCTATGGTCTAGATCACCGGTTGCACGTGAGTAAACATAGAATACAGGAAGTTAATGATCGATTAAATTATTAATTCGTTTTATTAAGCATGGTCAACATGAGATGTATTTTAAAGAATTCATTTACATTCTATATCAAATCTCCACTTTTTAACATTGTAATTTATAATTGTTTGTGAGCTTTTAAGTGTCGAACTTGACAAGCTGCATACGTTACAGCACAGTCAAGTCAAAAAGAGTTCTCCTTAATATTTTCGCCTAATCAGGGCCGGAGATACCCTTTCATAAAGATACACTTATCAATGAAAATACATTTAGAAGAAATATAATTTTTATAGTCTCACTTTCCTTTCAAAAAATATTTAATAGGCATGCTTTAGTTTTAAAACGTGCATATATTTTTTTAAGTTTGTGGAGGATAAGCCCCTTGGTAGAGACACTGTCGTAAATCTGGGGCTGCATTATACTTCTTCCGAGCATGCTACAGGCCTATTATGCTTGACATGTTTGTACAAAAATCTTCGAATGAAACTTTTCTTTACATTCTTTACATGAAGTTATAACGTTTCGATGTATTTCAATGTAATTAATATTTGGGACACCGCCCTTTCCTTTTCATTCTATTGTAAACAATCCACCATAAAAGTAAATATCATTTTATATAGCGACATTTTAAAGGAATAATTCCAGTGTCCTCATACATATAGACCTGACATGGAACATATAAACAGGGAAACATTATATAAGCTCTATAAATCCAACAATAAAATCAACATTATAATTATTACTATTAATGATTTTATGAAAACAAATGTGGGTATTAGAGACTGCAAAACAGAAATGCCCGAATTCTTTACTAACTTCCCTCGTCACTTCCGATGTAATATTGGCAGGGGAAAAAAATTATGGAAAAAAAGAAACAATAGCTCCGTTAAAAAATGGCCAGATCTGGCAGCTCATGTGAATAAAACTATTGAAATGAGATGAGAAAAGATAATATATATATTTTTTTTTTGCATTGCGGGTTACTGTTAGCAACACAAATTAAACAGATCTATTATATACAACTATAAAAAATTGTTATAAAAATAGTTATCAAATATCAAAACGAATCACACAAAAAAAAAACATTAAAGATTTATAAAAACTAGATAAACTCAAAAATAATTAAATGCAATAACTACAATAATTACGTCATCTCCGACTTCCGAGTCTTATAATGTTAAGGAGAGTGCGTTATAATTCGTATGAAGTCTTAAACCAAACTCACTCTTGGAACACATTTATATATTTTAGGCTCTAAATTGTCTTCTGATACTTGCTTTCCCGCGGTCTCTTCCAGCTCGATGCTAATTTCTGGCACTTTAGAACGAGGCTCTGTGGAAGTGTCTGTTAGGGAGCCTAGATGCCCCCTCTTAACATCCTTCTGCTGAAAGTTCCTATCTCCAATCTCTAGAGAGTTCAGCCTTGAATCCTCCAGTTTTTCCTTCTTGTGCTCATAAAACTCATACATGGCTATGCCGATCAGTATGATGTTCTTGAGAGTGAAAGGAGAGATGCCCACGCTCAGACCATGCCAGAGAATCATCCTGGTCAGAAGATTGGGGAGGTTGACCACCAGCACCACCAGAAGACGATGAAGATACATCATCGGCCTTTTTGGTTTGTCCAGCCCGAAGTGGGTGAGGCTGAGGGTGATAAGAGGAACGGTGGGCAAAATAAGGTTCATGGTCGCTTGGGTCAGAATAACCTCCTCCAGCCCGTTCCAGAGCAGGTCTCGGTCCTCTTCGGTGAAAAAAACCTCCAGAATGTCCACGGTGTCTAAAATATCGAAGACGACAGTGCCCGTCAGATCTGAGATGTAGGTCCGCCTGTCACTTCCCAGAGGAGCGTCGTGCTGTGTGGTCAACAGAAAGAGAAAGATGCAGCTACTTAGAGCGATGGCAGTTTTGAAGACATTGGGCCCAAAAAAGGAAGGGTCTTTCTCTTCAGGCCAGGCGTTGTATTTGACAATGATTATAATCTTGGCACTTGCGTTAATATTAATGAGTAGCCAGGAGACCCAAGACAAGCTGAACATCATTCGAGTTTGTGCCAGCTCCGCAGACCTCTGCCGATCCATCTTGGTGTGTCCGTAGATGATGCTTACTACCAGAGCAACAAGGACGAAGAGATCTGCCACCAGGAAGCAGATATACAAGATATTGATGAAATTAATAAGATAGTAGTCTAGAACAGATGCCTGCAAGATGTAGAGAAAAACACACATCATGGCCGCTGGAACGTGATGGATCTTGGAGCACAGCTGCACTGTGGCATTGGTGCACCTATTCATCTCAAAACACAGTGAAGCCATATGTTCCTCTCATCTTAGAACACAACGGAGTTATGACCAAGGTCTGCCATATTTGTACACAGCCTTGAGTTATGACCTCATTTTTTGTTGGATTACAGATAGTGTTGTTAGCTATCTTTTTAAAAATCTCCACCCCATGCTATAGTCCAGCCATAAGCTCTCTTCCATCTTTGCTATGACGAGGTTGAAAACATTGAATCTATGCATTTATTCGAAAGTCGATAGGTCTCTTCCGGTCTGCCATATTTTCAGGTGACGTCTGCACCCAAAGCATTTGATTCACCTGAAACTAAAAGAGTAATACATAATACATATTACACTCAATATAATCATTTCAAAACATGAACTATCTTATCGTATAATTGATAGTATTTTTATCACTAGTGAAACATACTAGATCAACCTCCGTCCTCTCCTATGTTTCATGTCTTGTGTAGGAAGTTTTTTTATTTTTTCTGCAGAAGTCTTAATTGAAGAACTAAATAATGCAACTGCTGAAAAGACAAAGCATTAGTTGCAGGGTCGTGTAGTACGTAGATCTTGTATAGATCTATAATTCAACAGAAGATTACACCAGACAAAGTAGGCCTATATATTAAACCATTTAGCAATGAATTAGTGTTGACTTTTTTTTTGTGCGTGTGTAGATCATACTGGTGCATTAGCAAGGTAAATCAATACACCTTTCAAATAAAAAAAATAAAAGTATTGATAATCATTTCAATCCAATTGGCTGTTTTGTATCTATATAAAATAGCTAGTAGGTTTCAATAGCAGCTGGACTCAAGCGAGACTTGAAAAACAGAAGAAAAAAAAAAGTGAAGGTCTAATGATTCGCTCCCAGGTTACAGGCAAAAACTCTTCCAGGAATTCAACAAAATGCGTCCCAATCTATCTCAATCTTGCTGAGAACAAAAGAATTGAAGCGGCTTTAATCAAGAGGGAAAAAAAAGAAAGCTGCCCTGTCTGCTAGCCCTAAATCAGAGGCATACACATGTACGAATTGTGGCAAAGTCTGCCGTTCTAGAATTGGCTTGATTAGCCACACCAGATTCTGCCCCGTCTCAAGATTAAGCCAAAACCAGTGACTCACTTGGGCGCATCCATTGCCTTTCGAGACAAAAGGAGCCATATATATATATAAAATAGCTAGTAGGTTTCAATAGCAGCTGGACTCAAGCGAGACTTGAAAAACAGAAGAAAAAAAAAAGTGAAGGTCTAATGATTCGCTCCCAGGTTACAGGCAAAAACTCTTCCAGGAATTCAACAAAATGTATCCCAATCTATCTCAATCTTGCTGAGAACAAAAGAATTGAAGCGGCTTTAATCAAGAGGGAAAAAAAAGAAAGCTGCCCTGTCTGCTAGCCCTAAATCAGAGGCATACACATGTACGAATTGTGGCAAAGTCTGCCGTTCTAGAATTGGCTTGATTAGCCACACCAGATTCTGCCCCGTCTCAAGATTAAGCCAAAACCAGTGACTCACTTGGGCGCATCCATTGCCTTTCGAGACAAAAGGAGCCATATATCCCAATCTAAACCTTACAGAGCAGAACGTTGTAAACGGACGATGTGTAATCATTAAAAAATGCTATTTGTGCCCTATAGAAATTGACGTGATAAGAAGAGAAGTAGGTCATAAGCTTCAGATACAAGAGCTCATCTCAGATATAAACGACACACCCACTCAGCCGACCAACGAAAACGTTTGCAGGCCAGCCAACCAACAAGAGAATGATTCAACATCGGCGATCAGCAATGAGCTGCACTCAAAATGTTGTACTCTCATGGACCGCTACAAAAACACCAATCTTAACTCTAGGCCTCGTATCCCTAAGCCAGGGGTCGGCAACCTTTTGAGTCGGAAGAGCCAAAAATGACAATTTACAAAATTTCTAAGTTTTTAAAGAGCCACAAACTTTTTTATTGCCAATTATAAATGACACTGACACACTTTTTTTTGGAAAAACACGAATGTATTTATTCATAGATAAGTAGTGTTTTTCACAACAGAGAGAGAGAGAGAAAAAAAATATATATATTATATCCTTAGATATTTTTTTTTATTTCAGTAATAACTAAAGCAGTTAAGCATTTAATTACAAGACTAATTCAATGGAAGCTTTGGCTTTGCATGTTTTTAAAAAGTTTTGATACATTCGGTTCATAACTTGTTTTTAGTTTCAAACACGACTTTAAATTTTTTTTTTTATATTTATGCAAGAGAACGCTTTCTCGCACTAATATGTCAATCCAAAGTCAGCACCCTAAATGCCAACTTCACCTCACTGTAGAAATCTGGAAGACTATTAAATGCGCAGAATCATCTAGCGGCGTTCCTTTTAAGGCTGTCCACTATTGTTGCGTTACATACATACATTTCTGAACTTCCAACACTTGTAACTTATTTTTTTTTTTTTTAACTTTGTAAATTATCCACTCCAGAAACTTTACTTTTTAAATCGATCCATTGCATTTCTTGAGATCCAGTAGGCCTATCCCAATGGATCAGTGTGGATTTCGTTACTATTTGTGTTGAAAGGAATGACTAGGAATGCTCATAGGCCTATGTTGTTCTTTTGGTTTCGAACTGCTCATCTCTGTCAAGAAATATATCTTCGAATTTTTTTCTAACTGTGCTGAAGTAATTGATGTCAAAAGCTAGACATTTAAAATGAAGTAACTTAGGCTCTGAATATCTTCTGCAAAAAGAATTAATTTTTCTTCAAAACAAAAAAAAAATAATTCTTCTTCTTAACCATAGGATGGGTTTCCTTTTCCATGCACTTTTAAATACAGTCAGTCATTGTTTTATCCACCACATAGTGAAATGTTTGCAACCATTTGTCGTTCTCTAATTCAGGGTGATGATTAAGGCATTTTTTCCATTTAGGAATGTATTCATTTCATTTAAACACAAAGCCAAAAAGTTTCAACCTTTGGAAAGCCATCGCCTTTGATGGGAAGAAGGAGGTCGGAGTACTGAGTCTCCATTTCGTTTGAGAATTCTTTAAACTGATGATGGTAGAGTGCTTTTGACAAGATGATATTAAAAATCCTGATTACCAAATTTATGACCTCAACTGTTTCGGTCGGAATCGTTTTAGGCACAAAGCACTTCCCAATTATACAGGGAAACGTAAGAATTTCATGGTTTATTTTGCTCCCAAAAATCGTTGTTGCCCTTTTATTTCCCTGTCATATTTCTGGCTCCATCAGTTGCTATTGAAACGATTTTATTTAAATCCATTTTAATGTTTTCAAGGTATTTTTGCATGGCATTGGCTACATCTCGTCTAGTTTAACACGAGACAAGTTCTTCTTTTGGACCTTGGGAAGATATATACCTGACAAAAAGGGCAACTAGTGCCGTGTCTTTTATGTCGCAAGACTCATCTATAGCAAGTGATAAGACAGAAAAAAGTTGAATATCTTCCAACTACAAATATGTTACATTTGAAGACATTTTAGCTATTCTATCTTGTACTGTTTTAGCGGATAGTGGCAAATCTTTTTTTTTCTGGTTTGTTTTTGAAGTTACGAAACAGTTCTTCAGATGCAGGCAGGAAGAAGTCTTTTGACATACTCGTCATCTGTAAATGGTTTGCCTCATTTTTCAACTTGTAGTTGTACCACAGGATTAGAATTAATTGTAGATTGCTTCTAACTTTGAGAAGATAATTCGCTTCTAACTTGCGAATTTAAACCTTCATAGAAACATCCGACCTCATTCGAGAGCTTCCAACGGACTGACAGCAGTGACGACTTGTAAATCTGGTATAAACTTTGTCACATGTAAATTATGAGTGAGTCTGGTGTGAATGTACACTTTGTTTTCTTATAGTTATAATGTTTTTTGTTTGGTGTAATGCACAAATTGTAAGACAAATTTCCATACGGACAATAAAAATTATTATTATGTTAGAAATGAACGAGTAGTCATTCTCTGGCGCTGCCAGGGTCGAGTTTCGCTAAAGAGAAACAAAATTCATTGTAATCCCTTTAACAGTTTCCACTGAGGAATTTTCTGGTGATGTGGCAGGTCTGCAGCAGTACCGCCCTCTGACAGGCAACGAAGATGTTCCTAGGAATGTTAAGGGCCTTGAGGGTGTCTGTGAGGTCAGTTGTTATTATCCCCTCGGTTGATATAACAATGGGGTATATTGTTATTTTGGACAATTTCCATAGACGCTTAATCTCCAAGCCTAGGTTCCCATATTTTCTTTGTTTTTCTATCTCAGTTTTTCTTAAATTATGAGACAGTGGTACGGCGATATCGATAATGGTAGCGGTTTTTTCTTTTTTATCGATGAGCAGCAGATCAGGGCGATTGAAATCTACCGTTTTGTCGGTCAGAATAGGCCTATCCCAGTACAGCAGATGTTCAGTAGACTCGAGAACCTCTTGCGGAGAGTATTTATAATAAGGGGGAGTGTCCTTACCGATCAATTTGTACGTCAAAGCCAGGTGTTGGTGTATTAACTTTGCAACTTGGTTATGGCGACCTAGGTAGGCTGATTCTGATAGGGCTGGACATCCTGCCATAATGTGTTCAATCGACTCGCCCACATTTCCACATTTTCGGCATTTGTCGACAACATTGAGTTTCAGGATATGCTTCTCGTAATTTTTTGTCCTGATTACTCTGTCCTGTATTGCTGTAACAAAGCCCTCTGTTTCAGGGTAGAGATGACCTGCTTTGAGCCATGTTAAGGAAGCAGCCTTGTCGATGTTGTCCCCATGTAATGAAGCCGGAAATTTTCCGTGGAGTGTTTTTTCTTCCCATTGGCGAATCTCATGCCCTACGTCGTCCAAACCGATATTGACATCAGCATTGTGTAGGTTCAGAGGGGTTGCATCGGAGTCGTATTTCCGTAGGAAGGAAACTAATTTGTTGCTGGAGGCGAGCAGTTTTGATCGTATTTTTAAAACTTGCATCTTACACAATTTGAAGATGTTCTGCAATCCACGACCCCCATCCTTCCTGGGCAGGTATAACCTTATGGTGGAGGACTTGGGGTGTAGACATCGAAACTTGGTTAGTAATTTTCTAGTGAGTCTGTCAATGTCATGTAGGTCGGTGTCAGTCCATTTGATCACACCGAACGTGTAAAGGAGCACAGGGACGGCCCAGCTGTTAATTGCAGTGATGAGATTACTGCCAGACATTTTGGTGTTGAGGATTTTATTAACTCTTTGCCTATATTTGCCAAGAAAGTCCTCTTTTAATTTCTTATGGTTTATCTTGGCATTCTGGTTTATTCCAAGATATTTATAAATAGAGGCGGAGTTCAATTCCTCGATGCCTTCAAATTCAATGTTGGTGTTCGTTGCCTTGCCCTTTTTAATGCTTATGATGCCACACTTATCCAGGCCAAAAGACATACAGATATCGTCACTAAAGCATTTTACCGTTTTGATTAAGGTGTGTAATTTTTGCTCGGTTTCTGCATATAGCTTTAGATCATCCATGTATAATAAGTGGGACACACATTTTGTACATTTAGTGTCAACCCTAAAACCGTTTGTAGAGTCTTGGAGTAATGTAGATAGAGGATTAATCGCTAGGCAGAACCAGAGTGGAGATAGTGAGTCACCCTGGTATATACCTCTTCTTATGTGCACAGAACCTAGTTTATCACGATTTAGGTGCAGGTTTATCTTCCAATTATCCATACAGACTTTCAATAGTTGTTTTATTCTTGGGTTGATTCTATGGATGTCCAGGGTTTTTAATAGCCAATCATGCGGAACTGAATCGAAAGCTTTTTTGTAGTCGATGTAACACATGTGTAAATTTCTCTTTCTTCTATTAGCTTGATGCAATATAATACCATCTATAGTTAGCTGTACTTTACAGCCCATCGACTCTTCAATGCAACCTTGTTGTTCATCTGCTAGTAGCTTATGGGAAGAACAAAATTTATACATTTTACTTTTTAAAAGTGAAGTTAATAGTTTATACACCACTGACAGACAAGTGATAGGGCGATAGTTTGATGGCTGGTTCGGATCCCCTTTTTTGGGGAGGAGAGATGTTCTCCCTTCAGTGAGTTCTAACAGCATTGAAGACGGTTCTGATATTAGCTCGTTAAAACTTGATGTTAGTGGTGCATGTACGGCTGTAAGTTTTTTCAGCCAAAAGTTGTGTATATTGTCCGGTCCAGGAGCAGTCCAGTTGTGGGTTTTTGAAATAGCTGCGGAGACTTCCTCAGCTGTGAAATCCTCATCAGGCATTTCTGGTATTAGGTTGTTTTTAGTTTGGATTTCCTCGATCCAGTCAGCCTGCACATTGTAATGTAGCGGGTCGGACCAAAGCGCCGCCCAGTAGTCGGTAAAGGAGCCGTGTTTAGTGCTATCAATGGTTTGAATTTTGTCAGCACCATTATCAGCTAGTTTACGGAAGAACTGTTTTCTCATGTGCTGAAATAAAGCGTTATGCTCCTTTCTTTTGGTGGTTTCGTTGTAGCGCTTTAACCTAGCTCCCTTTAGTTTAGCTTTCTGTCTCAGAGTGTCTTTCAAACATAAGAGTCGTGCGTGGCTATCACAGTCCGTCAATTTGATTCCAGTTGTTCTTAGTATTGTCTTCATTTTGTTAAGTATTTTCGCGGAATGGTTGTTTCCCAGATATTGTCCAATTGTATCCATTTGGCTCCTCAGTTGATTAATATTGTCTTCAAGGCGCCTTTTCCATGCTGGCATATGTTGTTTTGGTCTTTGATTAATTGGGCCTAGCTCGAAGGTCTTTTGTCCAGAGAGCTCCGTGACAGCCACAGCAGCGCAGTATATAGCGAGGTGTGTCTCAAACAAGTTTCTTGGTGTTTCAAAATGGTTGGCTAAGACTTTATTTATTTCATTAATATATGTGTTTGTCTCTTTCTTGACGTTTAGCTTGGGGATACGAGGCCTAGAGTTAAGATTGGTGTTTTTATAACGGTCTATAAGATTAGAAAATTTTGAGTGTAGCTCATTGCTTATTGCCGATGTTGGGTCATTCTCTTGTTGGTTGGGTGTTCTACTAATGTCTTCGTTGGTCGGCTGTGTGGGCGTGTCGTTCATGTCTGAGATGAGCTCTTGTATATGAAGCTCATGACCTACTTCCCTTCTTATCACGTCAATTTCTGCAGGGGTCAAATAACATTTTTTAATTATTACAGATCTTCTGTCTACAACATTCTGCTCTGTAAGGTTTAGATTAGGGTATAATTTGTTAAATTCCAGGGAGAGTTTTTGCCTATAACCTGGTAGAGGTTTATCATCACAAATGTTAACACGGAAGAACGATTTGATAATGTCTATATTCATTTCTCTCGTCCATTTGATCCTTTTGGCTCCTCTTGTTCTACCACCAGCAGCACCTCTCAATTGTGTGGGGTGCGAGTCAGCGAGTAGACCGACCTCTTGTGTTTGGTCATGAGGTTGTGAATTACCCTCAGTAAACACTCGACTCATTGGTGAATAATATTTACCGCCTAATTTATTTCATATTCATCGCTGTCCTGGAAGAAGCAATGGGTCCGTTCTATTTCCTCAAAATTCAAAAATGAAGATAAAAAAAATGAACGTGCGTTGACTAGTTTATTTTGATCTACTGTCTCAGTAAACAAGCTTTTTAGATCTAGGTCTAGTAATCATGGAAGTGACGCAGCGAAAATGGCGTCCCTAGCCTAGGGTAAGAAGTGATCTTAAAACTAAGAAAGTTTTCAAACCCAATGCATAAAAACATCCTAAATATATGCAGACCTACAACCATGTAGCAGTACTTCAGTATTTGTAAAGTCTAGAGTACAAATACTTCCTTGATCTCGCTAAAAAGTGCAATGAGTCAGAGAGAAGGAAAACACGCCATAGCTTCCGGCGGCCATTATTAATATTATTATTATTATTATTATTAATATTATTATTATTATTTGCGCATGGAACTAAAGAGCCGCAGCTTCTCATCCAAAGAGCCGCATGTGGCTCGCGAGCCGCAGGTTGCCGATCCCGGCCCTAAGCTAAATGTCAAGAAAGAGACCAACACTTACATTAAAGAGATAAATACAGTTTTAGTCAACTATTTTGAAACACCAAGAAATTTGTTTGAGATACATCTCGCTACGTACTGCGCCGCTGTGGCTGTCACGGAGCTCTCTGGACAAAAGACCTTCGAGCTAGGCCCAATTAAGCAGGGACGAAAAAAAAACATATGCCAGCATGGAAAAATCGCCTTGAAGACTATTTTAATCAGCTGAGGAGCCAAATGGATACAATTGGACAATATTTGGAAACAACCAGTCCGCGAAAATTCTTAACAAAATGAAGTCCATATTAAGAATAACTGGAATCAAACTGACGGACTGTGATAGCCACACACAACTCTTATGTTTGAAAGATACAGAAAGTTAAACTAAAGGGAGCTAGGCTAAAGCGCTACAATGAAACCGCTAAAAGGAAAGAGCATAATGCTCTATTTCAACACAAAAGAAAACAGTTCTTCCGTAAACTAGCTGATAATGATGCTGAGAATATTTAAAACATTGATAGCACTAAACACGGCGCGTTCATCGACTATTGGGCAGCGCTTTGGTCTGACCCTCTACATTACAACGTACAGGCTGACTGGATCGAGGAAATCCAAACTACAAACAACCTAATACCAGAAATGCCTGATGAGGATTTCACAGCCGAGGAAGTCTTAGCAGCTATATCAAAAACTCACAACTGGACTGCTCCTGGGCCGGACAATATACACAACTTTTGGTTGAAAAAATTTACAGCCGTACATGTACCACTAACATCAAGTTTTAATGAGTTAATGTCAGAACCGACCTCATTGCTGTTAGAACTCACTGAAGGTGACCCGAATCAATCATCAAACTATCGCCCTATCACTTGTCTGTCAGTTGTGTATAAACTACTAACTTCTCTATTAAAAAGTAAAATGTATAAATTTTGTTCTGCCAATAAGCTATTAGCATAGGAACAACAAGGTTGCACTGAGGAGTCGATGGGCTGTAAATTACAACTAGTTATAGATGGTATTATATTGCACCAAGCTAATAGAAGAAAAAGAAACTTACACATGTGTTACATCGACTACAAAAAAATTTTTTGATTCAGTTCCGCATGATTGGCTGTTGAAAACCCAGGAAATTCATAGAATCAACCCAAGAATAAAACCCCTTCTGAAAGTTGAAAGTCTGTATGGATAATTGGAAGATAAGTCTACACCCTAATCATGATAAACTAGGTTCTGTTCACATAAGAAGGGGTATATACCAGGGTGACTCTATCTCCGCTCTGGTTCTGCCTAGCAATTAACCCACTATCTAAATTGCTCCATGGCACCACAAACGGTTTTAGGGTTGACACTAAATGTACAAAATCTGCGTCTCTCCTGTTATACGTGGATGATTTAAAGCTATATGCAGAGAACGAGCAAAAGTTACACAATTTAATTAAAACGGTAAAACGCTTTAGTGACGATATCTGCAGTCATTTGACTTGGATAAGTGCGGCATCATAAGCATAAAAAAGGGCAAGTCAGCCAACACCAACATTGCATTTGAAGGCATCGAAGAATTGAACTCTGCCTTCCATTATAAACATCTTGGAATAAACCAGAATGCCAAGATAAACCATAAAAAAATTAAGAGGATTTTCTTGGAAAATACAAGCAGAGAGTAAATAAAATTCTCAACACAAAACTGTCTGGCAGTAACCTCATCACCAGTGGCGTAGCAAGGTACCCGTGGGCCCGGGTTCAAGAATATGTTGATGAGCCCTCCCCCCCCCCCCCCTCCGGTATGACAAATATTTTGTATGACAAAAAAATCCAGTAGTTTGTATGTATCATTACAAAAAGACATTCCAATGACAGAATCATTTTAGACCATGTTTAAATACTGTTTAGCACAGTGAAGATAATGCGCAAGCGGCTGCTATTGTTGAAACAATACCTGAATGCTATGCATTTCTTTGTAATGTCTGAAGTGTGGACTCTAGAGTGGGCCATAAATGGAACCGGAGAAGAAAACGATGAGTTTATATTAACTCCTTCTCTCCTAACTGACGTAACCAGCGATGATTCCACCAGAATGTGGTAAATAATTACGGAGAGAAAGAGTTAAGTTCCGATAAATTTTTTTTTCTCTTGCACACAACTTAACGTTTTCGCTTGTTGCTAATAAATAACAATAACTAAAATTATTCTCATTATTAAATTATTATCCCTAAAACAGTAAAGAGTTCCCGTCAATGTACAATAGTAAACATATCAACACCGATATAAAACAACCACAACTTACATAAATAATGTACAGGTCAGTAAAATCTGTTCACTGCTGCGGTCTGGAGGTGTGTGATTGGTATCGCTGGTAGTTGAAATATTGACCTAACACAGTATTGTTCCGTAAATCGAACAAACTGTTTAGTCACACTTTTTGCTGATGCCGTAACGAAGCAACTTTTTTTACTCCAAATAGTAAAATGGGGACAAATGAACAGATTGGTTCCCTTGCCAGGCTGGTCCAACACTGTTCACTGATACCATTTCATTGCCGTTCTGCCATTACTCAGCATTGCATTTAATTTCAAGGGAGAGAGAGAGAAAGAGAGAGAGAGAGAGAAAGAGAGTATATAAATAAACCAAGTGCCCGCGTGTACTTCATGTTCCGCCTTCCATCACTGCCCGCCTTATCAGTTCTATCGCTCTGTTCAATACACAATCAGTGTTCAATGAAGGTCTGATCCAGAACAAATAAAAGTCCACATCCAAAGGTCCTCACACACATTGCACACGCCGAACAGTACATCACGTGTCTGCCTAGTCCAATACTCCCCCTGCCCCGTAGTCTTTTCTTGTAACTCTTTCTCTCCTAATCGACGATACCATCGTTGATTTTGACCTCATTAAATTAAATTAATGTTTACTTTTTAAACATGACTTTGAATTATATAAAACAAGCATGGATTTTACCTTTAATTCTATACCAAATACAACATTTTCTGATAAAAACAACACAAAGCTATTGTAGCCCAATCATAACAGGGTAGTAAAATAATAATTAGTAAAAATGAAGGATTCCTTCCAAAACGTGGAAGAATAATTACGGAGAGAAAGAGTTAAGAAATAAACAGGCTAACGCAAAATTTATTAAAGAAAATTCGAAACTAAATGTAATTTGGATTCTTCTTCGTATAAATTAAGTAAAGCAAGTATCCTCTCTCAGTCCTTGCGATCTGTAGGGCAGATGATGTAAAGTTCATCTGTTTATGTGGCCTATGGTTAACGAGGGTGTCATGTGGCCAGCACAACGTCAAACCGCCTATACTTTTCGCCAACTAATGGCATGTACGCATTAAAGCAGAGTAAAGGCGTCTTAAAATCCCAGAATTCACGAGGATTCGAAGGCTATAAATAGAGAACCGTTGCCTGTACATTTGGCTCAATCTAAACACATTAGCTCAGTTTCTATCTACTATACAATGTCCAATGATTCACTCACTTACCTGACTCCATTAACTAGGGCTGATGTTCGAGAGTCATTAAAGTCTGGTCCGCGCAATTTCCGATAAGACATCCCAGAATTCTTGCATGGATGATTGAGGCATCGAACATGTGCAGACGTCAGGGGTGTGTCTGTTTACTGTCCCTTCTGGCTTATAGTGTCCCTTTATACTACGTCTGCAATCTCTGCATGTACATAAATTGAAGTTTACGCATGATTAGATTCAAATAACTAGCCGCCCTGCAGTTCACGGGTCACGCCAGTATCACACCAGACCTCCTTTTGACACTGTGTCTTCTTGTTCAATCTTTTTTTTTCAGTGAACTGAAGTCTGTGTTTTAAAATCTAGATCTAGATCGTCTAGACGCCTAAAACTATGAATGAAATTGTCATTGTTACTTCAATCTTTCCAAAAAGAAAAAAACAACAACAATGACCTTACAACGTTTATCAGTGATGGGCAAACTTTTTAAGGAGCGGTCCAAAAACTGAAAAGGAAATATTTGTTTACAAAGGTTTAACGTGTTCACATGTTACTAATAACTAACAATAACTAAAATTATTCTCATTATTATCCCCAAGACAGCAAAGAGTTCCCGTCAATGTACAATAGGTAGTAAACATATCAACACCGATATAAAACAACCACAACTTACATAAATAATGTACAGGTCAGTAGAATCTGTTCACTGCTACGGTCTGTAGGTGTGTGGTTGTTATCGCTGGTAGTTGAAATATTGACCTAACACAGTATTGTTCCGTAAATCGAACAAACTGTTTAGTCACACTTTTTGCTGAAGCCGTAACGAAACAACTTTTTTCGCCAATATTAAAATGGAGACAACACAGAGGTTTAAAAGATTTGGTTCAAATTACGACGTAGTTATTAATAATATAAAAAGATCCCCTTTAATAATAAAAAGATCCCCTTTAATATTAAAAAGATCCCCTTTCAGACCTTGCGATCCATAGGTCATCTGTTTCTGTTAACGAGGGTGTCATGTGACCATTACAACGACCAACCGCTTTTACTTTTTCCCTAACTAGTTTCAGGTACCCATTAGAGCTGGGTGGACTCAGAGTCGTCCAGAGATCCCGAAATTTAAAAAACCCAGTCTTCAACTTTACCGCTCAGCCACCGCGCCTCCCAGTTATTATTAGTGAATTAAAATGTTCATATTTCGATCTATTTATTGACAGTCTTATGAAGGTTTCATTACTGAAATTATCCAATTTCAGCCAGGAAAACCAGTGACTTGGCTGAATTTAAGTCATTAATATGCACGACTAAATGCATGACGCGTAGGGCGTAATCATCTTCTTTTTTGAAGTAACGTCTGTATTATATAAGATAAGATAATTTCATAAGTTGCTATCATATATGTGAAGATGTAAACAGTACACACATTCTCTGAGCATGCGATATTAAATTTGGTAAACTGGATTTAGTCAAAACCCTTGAAACTTTGAAACCGTAAACATTCACATTTCTTCAAGTTCACACATTTTTTATCATAATTCCTAAGCCAGTCTCTCTGCGCATCAGTCAGTGAATTTAACCTCGTGAAATGTGTGAACCCTTTTTAACTAGTCAATTGGCAAATAGAACAAGTTTGTTGTCTGGAACATCTAAAGTGACTCCAGATATCGTCAATACATTGAGCCCATATGATTTGAGCCGTAGATATGACCATCACTGTTAATGGCGTGACTAGTAAAAAACAAGACTAGGAATTTATGAAGAATAGCGAAATGTAGCCTAAACATAACACTATCATCATCAAACTCCATTTGAGTGAGGGCTTGAGAGGCTCAAATCCTCTATTGAAACATAACACTATACACCAGGGGTTCTCAACCTATGGGTCGCGACCACATTGGGGGTCGATTGACGATTGGCCAGGGGTCGCCTAAGACCATCTAAAATGTGGATTTTTATTGTCTACTCTTCTATTGCTGTATGTGTGTGTTGGGGGGGGGGGGGGTTACAGCAGAATGGTGGATTGTAAAAAGGGGTCGCCGAGTTTAAAAGGTTGAGAACCGCTGCTATAGACGGCTTTAGAGAGAGGCAATTTTTATGGACGTAGAGATTTAGCTTGACGACATTCGATGGTTCCCTTCGTTATTAGTAAACTTCTTTTTCGACATTCGCCATCAGCGTCGACTAACTGATATTTTTGGCCTTTCGCCTGTGTTATTTGATTTCGTTATTTGAGAGTTAACCTCCATTTGACTTATCTGCATAAGACACAGCGCGGAAGCGCCCAACACACTGCCGTAGATCAATATTTCATTTGATTCTTCGCTTTTGGAGTTAAGAAGATCTGGAGGGAGAAACATAAAGCCGAATAAGCCTACGTGTTAATTGTTTAGTATTGTGTAGATCCTGCACAATTAAAAATAAATACAATTGTCAGGTTAAATATTGATTTAATTTGTGTGTGTGTGTGTGTGTGTTGTTTTGATTATCATCATCATCATCATCTGTCCCTTTTGTCGTAGTGATACTGTCACAGTTCGTATAACCAAATTCTCCTCTTTTTTTTCCGGTCAGCAGTTCAGGGGAGCTTTCCACATGACCACCAGACAGCCATTCACAATTTTCCCCCAAGCATACAACCGTCAGTCGAAACCATGGAATCTAATGGGCCTAATGATGCGATGTAAACTCATAAATAAGTAAAAACATTAGGACCTACTTACTAAAGAGTGTAATCGTCTCATTGTTACGTGTTCTCGCTCTGAGAATGATCTAGGTCAAAGTGGTGAAATCGGTTAAGTGTTAGACGTCTTTAGATGTTAAGATGTCATTGTTTTTTTCTCAGTACGATATGATCCTATCACTTAGCTGGACCAGCTGTGAAAATGGAAAGAGGGGGGGGGGGAGAGAAAGAAAGGGATATCTGTGTGATTGTTACCGAAATCGCTTTTTAAAAGCATTTACAAAAAAAAAATAATAATAATAAAATAGGGGAACGACATGAATACAAGCTTATGGATCATGCCTCCTCAAGCCCACATACTAACCACTCTGTTAGTAAGGTACTTATGAAAATATAAGACTGTATAGTTATTTATTGTTTGTTTCAGACTTACTTTAAAGCAGTGACCTATAAAGGGGACTTATTCAGCTTATACCATCACTTCAGTTAAGTAAAATGTCTATAAAATGTCTATAAAGCCTACGAACACCTGTTGGTGAAAAATATATAAAAAAAACAGGTCAATTTTCTGCTACCTGTTTAAACCAGAAAGATATTAGGGTTAGATTTCGACTGACGGATAAAACGCAATAGCATTAAGCAACAGGGTGAAAGGCAGACATTTTCATACGTTGGGCCTATGCTGTCGGACAGAGGACACGGTTCCTAAAAGGACTAGGCCTACGTGTCCTCAGCTTTATGCTTTGTTTGACGTTTTATGCTTTGTTTGAAGCCTTATGCTTTGTTTGACTTTTTTTTTATATTTCCATAGTGTTTTTTTTTTTCAAAAACAAATTCATGGTATAGACTCTGTTTGTGTTAATCCTGTGAGCTTCCAGGGGAGCATAGGGCTTTAACTAATTATTTTCCACGTAGCCTACCGATGGAATTCATTTTGCTCATTTATGTCTCCTATCCTGTTATGATAGAACTTCAATAACCTTTTTGTATGTTATCAGGAAAAGTTATATTAGGTATATAATTATAGAAGAATGCATGCTTTTTTTTTTATTTAACACAAATAAAAGTTTATAAAAGCAAAAATTAATTAAATTTAATGGAGTCAAATCAACGTTGGTATCGTCAGTTAGGAGTGAAATCGGTCATGAGCAGCTTTCTTTATCTGCTACCATGTCATTCCAATATCCTCAGCTTAATTGATGACCAGGTTTGCTTGCGCCTTATCACTTTCCTTTTTTTCCTTGCGGATTCCAATCTTCTTCTTCTTCTTCTTCTTCTTCTTCTTCTAGCCAGCTTTATTGCTGCTGAGCTGTGAGCTCTTTTGCAGACTGTGCCAAGGAAAAAAAAAGTGTGCTGTTTTCTTCAGTTGTTCAGCACTGCCGTACAGGGTGTTGGTTATGTTGGGCTGTAGTGGAAGTAGGGTCTGCCTAAGGTGGATTAGGGAAGGGCATTCAAAGAGGATATGGTTTAAGGTTTCATAAGGGTGGGCGCAGTGTCTGCAAAGGGGGAGTTGTGTGGAGTTTATTTTGTTTAGATGGTAATTTAAATAGAGGTGTGTGTCCTGTTCTTAGTTGGAAAATTGTAGATTGTTCTTTGCAGGGGAGGAAGGCGGATTCCAATCAAGTGGCTGCCTTGCAGCATTGGTAGCTGGTTTTCGCAGTGTGTGTCCTATCCAGCTCCACGTTTGATTTTTTTTATATCTTTAGATATGGGCTTTTGTTTAGTTCTCTCCCATTAATTGACAGTAGTTATCTTTTCCTGACACCTAATCCCCACTATCCGGCATAGGAGTCAGTTAACAAAAGACTGGAGTTTTTCCATATTTATTTTAGTGACTCTCCATGTCTCTTAACCGTAAAGAAGGACCGACTTAACGTTTATGTTATAGAATCGTATCTTGTTGAGTAAGAGACAGTGCCTTAATTGGAGCTCCAGATTGCTTGAAAAGTGGAAACGGCAAACCTCGCTTTATTGATCCGATTTCGTAATATCGTCATCAACTCCACCGTCTTTACTAATGGACCTCATTCACCAATCGTAAATAAACACATTCAGCCACGTCATAATATTGATAAAACAGTGAAAAATACGTATCACGTGACAGCCTTTATGGGTTACATAATTTGTATAGAAGATATATAGAATCACGTGGCTAAATGTTGTTTGTTTACGATTGGTGAATGAGGTCCATTCTACTTCCCAGATAAGGGAAGTAACCTGTATCAAGGATGTCCTCCCTTTGAAGCATAATTGGGCTCTCTTGTTTGTTACTTAATCCTCAGTTATGATAACTTCTGTTTTCTTTTTGTTAATTAGAAGTCCGGTCTTTTTCACTACTTCTGAGAGAATCTGTAGAAGCTTAGAGAAAGAATCCTTGGTTTGAAGCTTTGTTGATTAGTCCTAAGTAAATGTGTTGTGCTGTTTTGCTCGAATTCTGTGTTTATCGGATAATTTTCGCTTGCCAATAATAGAATATGCATCCTCCGTTTGGGACCCCTCAACTCAAGAAAACATGAAGAAACTGGAACAGACACATAATAGAGCAGTGAGATTCATAACAAACGAATATTCACATTTGACTAGAGTAACACCTTTAGTAAAATCACTAAATTTAGAAAGTCTTCAGGACAGAAGGCTCAAAAGTAAAGTAGCAATCATACATAAAACACTGAACCATAATCTTCAAATACAAAATTTAATAAAATACTCTGAAAGACACAAAGATAAAGGCACATTCCTCGTCCCATATGCTAGGACAAATTTGTACCAATACTCCTTCTTCCCTAGTGCTATTAGAGCATGGAATGGGTTGCCTGAGATAGCCAGGAAAACCAGTGACTTGGCAGAATTTAAGTCATTGGTTAATATGCATGACTAAATGCATGACGCGTAGGACGTAATCATCTTCTTTTTTGAAGTAACGTCTTTATTATATAAGATAAGATAAGCTTCCCGCTATGTAACCTAAGTAAATGTTGCGGCATATATAAGTCTATGGTTGCGGCTTAGCATGATCAATAATATAAGGGTCAAGATAGATGGCGTTGCGATAGTTCTGATAAAGTTTGTAGAGAGTCCGCATACAAAAAGATGGGCATTTTTGCATATTTTCTGCAGCACACAGTTCGTGGTGACTTATGCTTGAATTAGGTCAGCTAGGATGCTGTCAACTACAAGTTATTAATGTATGGAAGGAAACGAAAGTTCAAAGCGCTTAAAATAACGAAGCTGTACACATAAGAAAACGAAATCTTTTCATATTTTTTTTTTTTTACAAACAGCAGAAGTTAAAAATAACCACATCCGGTGAATGGAAGAAAAGGAAAGTGGATTATATAGAGCCAGTCATCCGGTGAAATCTTTTTTTAATAATGTTCATTCAACGACACCAATTCTATACTTCTACAGCAGGTCAAGCGTAACCAACACATTTTGTCATATCATTACGAAACATTTGGGAAGAAGAAAAATCATGTACATGTAGATCTTGCTGTCGAGCGTGGAGACCAAAGTATAGGCGAAATCAGATCACGAATGAGATACACAGGACTAACATCAATTTAGATTACATTTGTAACACTCTTTTGTTCCCCTGGCAATCAAATCATTAAATAAGAACAATCTGGTATAGACTTTGTCACATGTAAACTATGAGTGAGTCTGGTGTGAATGTACACTTTGGTTTCTTATCGTTATAATGTTTTTTGTTTGGTGTTATGAACAAATTGTAAGACAAATTTCCATACGGATAATAAAGATTATTATTATTCCTTCTAGAACGAAAAGAATATTTAAATAAACCTATACTTTAAAATAAACACAAAAAATTATCATAATTGTGTCAAATGTTAGTGTTTCTATGTGCTAGCATAAAGTTACAGCTATAGGTGGTACGGTCAATGTTAACCACTTGATAAGTTCTTTTACTTTGTATACGCAGAGACAGACACACCCAACAGGTGGGATTGCCATACAAATGCATTTGGGTTTAAAACTTCATTGACAACTAGCCCTAAATCAATCCTCTGCAACGAGACCGCCAAAAGCAACTAATTCAAAAGTATTCCACAGTCTTCTAGTCAAGCCAACTAGTCTGTGTATGTAGATATTTTTGTTGATTTCTAAGAATGATGCAAGCCCGGTTGTAACTTTAAAAATACTGTTAGATAATTGTACACGTTATTTCTCCCACAGCCCTTCTAGGACCAAGATGAAACTTTACAGATCCATTTATTGTACCTAACAAAGCGTGAAGCAATTTAAAAAATTAACAAATTAGTTTTTACTAATTAATAATTAATTAATTAAATTGTTGGATATTTTAAAAAAGAAATAACTTCTACATTATTGAGATAAACAGTTGTAAGTGTGGCGTTCTCCCCCATAGATAAGCTTTCCTTTTTTTTGTTTCAGGAAATCTTTTTTGCTTGTTTTTATTTGAATTGAGCTTTAAGAATAATTCATTGATTGTATCTCTGAGTTGGGGGGGGGGGGGGATAGCCATGGTAGCCGTGTAGTTAAGTTCTCATTATCCAAATAATACATCACACTAATTCAAATACTGGTGAAGGCTGAAATTTAAGACTTTGGTTTACAAGATGTCCTTAAATCCACCAGGCTCTATGGCCATGGTAAGGGCTAGCTGAATCTTATTGAAGAAATCAAAAGGTTGTCAATATGTGTGCTGGCCACACAATATCCTTATTCACATATTATCCTTATTCAAGACATGCCAATGAAGCAGTATAAAGTAGCTAAATTTGCTAGATAAATAAAAGACATGAGGGTCAACTTAACTACTTATAAGAGCAGACATGGCTGCCTGGTCGTGCGGTTTACACGCTGGAATGTCGTTCGGACTTATCGATGGTCCCGGGTTCAAACCCTGCCTGCTCCCATCCCCCGTCGTCCTGCGGGAGGTTTGGACTAGGAAGTAATTGTCTTCTACTCTGAAGGAACATCCGAAATAAGTAAAACATTTTACAAACATCTTTTATTTTAACATGCATTTGATTATCATTTTAATTAAAATATCGTAGTAGTTACTGTAAATAAAAAAAACTTAAACCAAAATCAGAAAGTTTGTTGTTTTTTTTTGGCTTAGTAAAACATACTTGACACAATTTTATTGTGAATCTTCATAAAACAATAATTACAAAAAGCAAATGTTAAACAGAAAAATGCATTTAAAAATACCAAAACATAGAAATGTTTAAAACCCAAATGGAACTGGCAAGGAAATTACTATAATCCAAATCTGGAGGCTAAAATTATTTTCCATCTACAATAATAAGCAAAGAAGTCAATTCTTTATTAGTTTCTGCATAGATGTACTAAAGTTTTTAACATTTTGATTAACACAGCTTAAAAAAAAAATAATAATAATAAGTCATAATCAAACCACAAAATTTAGGGGAAAGAATAAAGCATATATGAATACTGCAAAATGTGAACAATTAATACTGTTGATTTGATTTCACTGCAAGCAGCATAAAGACATTAAAAAAATCGTGAAGTTATTGAGTGAACAGGTTGGTTTGAATGCATTCATTAAGAAGGTAGATGAATAAAAAAAAATTGTATGTTTAGTTTTATTATTATATTGCACACACAAATATAAAAAAACAAAACCCAGTGATATGTGAAACAATATGACAATATTTATGAGAACGATGATTATATGAAAGTTAAGTGTTATATATTTTTAAAAGTATTCATTGTAATATAAAAAAAAAACTTGGTAATTTTATATCATAATTTAACTTAATCTGGTAAGTATAATATATAATATCCTGTGTTGGCTATTAGTTCCAAATCAGAATTGGAATACAATATATCTATATTAGAAGTTCTCTAACAAAATTATTTTGATATGTGAAACAATATGGCAAAAAAGAAAAACACTGTATTATCATTACCATTATGACACAATGATGGATTACTGTTATATTATTTTAGAAATAAGACCTAACTTTTATATTTATTCAATATTCATTCCAATTTAAACAAATCATGGCAGCTTTATATCATAATTTAACATTAACTGGTCAACATAATAGCTAACTGATGACAATTAGATCTAGATCTAACAACATCTTAGGACATTTCAGCATATTTAACTCCCTTATCCGTATTATCTCAAGGTAATTTGTAGTCACTTTGCCTACTCATAGCAATGAAAAAAATGTACAGTATTAAAACAAAAAAAATAATTTCCAACCAAGCACTTAATAAAAATGAGTCAACTTCAATTATAAAACTACTTGTATTTAAGTTTTATCATAAACAACAAAATGTCACTTACATTTCTTGAAACTAGTGATCACTAGACGCAGTATCTCACAATAAGAGTTATAAATCATATATAAATATTCAGTTCCGTTCAATGCTAGTTCTGTTTTTACCTGAGTTTTTACTTTATCATCAAACAAAAAACGTCCAGGTTTAAATAGTGACAACGTCACGAGGGCAACATTAAAACGCTTCTGTAGTGTACGCAGTGCTGACGAATCAAACAGCATCAAAATAAATGACGCATTGCAATGTAATACTTTTAAAGTTGAGTTATTGGAAACATAAACTGGTGGGAAGCGTGGTCGAGAGGCTAAGTGCGCTTGGTCTTGGCTACCTAGAAGGGGGCTAGAGGTTCGACACCCGACTTGGGCAGAGTTGCGTTTACTGAACGCCTAAAGGCAGCACGGAAAACCAACTCCTAGATACCCCCTCCCCCCCCCCCCCCCCCACACTGGTCCACAAATGAGATTGGACAAAAGCACTCTGAGAATGCTATAAGCATGAAAGTAGCGCTATATAAAAGCTATAATAATAATAACATGCCTTTTGAAATACTTTCAGAGATGGGTCATTCAGAACAACAAATATATATAACTGGTGAGAAGTGCAACAGAAAATAGGAACTTAGAGTGAATCTCATGATTATCATATCATTCAACTCACATTCCTTCATTAAGGATCTTTGAAGTCCCAACCCTGTCTAGGTTCTAATTCTATATTTTAAGAGATTTAAATTGTACCTTTCGCTGGTTGAATAAAATATTTTTTTCTGCTCTATAGTTATGAAGAATGTTGGTTTAAGAAATATCTAATTGCACAAGCTTATATGTAAGCTAATACCACAGAAAAACTCGGCAGACATTCTATTTATGATCATCATCATTAATTTACACTTGATTGAGAGCCTAGCTGGCATGGTCAGGTCCCCCTATTTGCTCCTATAAACACAAGGCTTTTTGGGGCTTGATCTAGCCACTGAAACCATTTTTCCTACTTATGATTAACTTCTACTTCTGTTAGCTTACATTAGAAAAACTTAGCAGACTTAGAAACAATAACCAACATTCTATTCACTACACATTAAAAAAAAAAAAAAAAAAAAGCTAGCACTTATAATGAAAACTTGGAAGTTTTTACAAGTGGTAAAATGTAAATGTCAGTGAAACTCATGAAGAGAAAGGAAAGAGTGATCACTGAACTATATACATCATAAAAAAGCTTAGAGATAAACACAGATAAAACCCCAAGAAAATGCACAAGAAAATAATTATGTTTGCAATATACCCAAAAAAATCTTGATCACAATATTAAAATTAAAACTACTTCAGCTGGTTAAGAAATATTTCCTTTTAGTGCAGATATTTGCTATGGCAACTCTTCTAAATTTCACATCTCTCACATTCCTTAAATGCTGTTGTAAAAAAAAAACAACCTAACTAATGCAATACTTTCTATGCATTGGAAGGGAGCAGAATTGGGATTTTATAGCAGGCATTTGAAAAGGGAGCTAATTAGGATAATGAAGCAGGCATTTCATAAATTAAATCATTCAATCAAATTACAAGTCATATTACCAACTGAAAGTAATTGCTGACTTCTAAGATACAAAATATTATACACAAAATCTTGTATTAGTCATAACATTTCACTCACTTTTCAGCTTATTTCTTGACTAAATCAAATGATTAAAAACTCTTGATTAATTACAATGAAGGTTAATGATCAATAATGATAATGTATTAAATGCTCCCCATTATGCACAGCAGATACAAATACATGTAGAATGGGTGATTAGAAGTTCATTCAACTGCCAAGACATTTATATTTTAATAATTAAACTTAATTTTATTTATCCCTATAGTATCTATTACACAGTCCTATAATAATAGAATCACATAATTAGGCCTGTAGGTGAAAAAAGATATCAATCACAGAAGGCCAGTAGGTTGATGCAAACCCAAACATTTATTATACCATCCTATAATAATAGAATCACATAATTAGGCCTCTAGGTAAAAAAAGATATCAATCACAGAAGGCCAGTAGGTTGATGCAAACCCCAAAAGTTAGCAAATAGTAACAAGGCCCATTATGACATCAGTATCACTTATTCAATGACATTCTTAGCATAGAAAAATATGTTTAGAAACTTTATATATAAAATATCACTCTTGAGTATTTTTGAAACATAAGTAGGCAAGTCACTTCTCACAAACAGTTACCTCCCATGTTCAAGATATGATTGTCGGTTAAGTGGGTATGAGATATTTACTTGAACAGAGAATTATTTTAAATGCTGAATTTAAACTATGGAGATATTAAAACATGTTTCTAGTTCATCAATCAAATCCAAGGGCGCGGTGGCTGAGTGGTTAAGCACTTGGCTTCTGAACCTAGGGTCCTGGGTTTGAATTTCGGTGAAGACTGGAATTTTGAATTTTGGGATTTTTAAGGCGCTCTTGAGTTCACCTAACTCTGATGGGTACTTGACATTAGTTGGGGAAAAGTAAAAGAGCTGGTCATTGTGTTGGCCTGCTTGTTAACCATTGGCTAAAGAAACGGATGACCTTTAACATCATCTGCCCTATAGATCACAAGGTCAGAAAGGGGAACTTTACTACTTTACTTTACTAATCTAATCTGAGTGCTTTTCCACAAGAATAAATAAATTATGGAATACAAATTTCTTCTATTTAAAAAAATGGACTTAAGTTATTTTGGTTTTAAAAAAAGTTCATTGTTTGTTCAGATTTCATGTTAAATCCATGGGAAAACAGAATCTGCTCAGCAACAAACAAATAATAATTAAATAATTAAAACTGAACTGTGAGCTGCAGCCTGAGTTGTTTTGACTTAAGTGATATTTATATGGATTAATGTTGGACCAATGGATATGAAGGCATCAAACATTAGGAAGTGTTGAACTCTGACCCTCTCTCTCATGACCTGTGGTGACCTCCATCTGAAAATCAAGAGAAAAAAATGGTTTCACCAGTTCTACCTTCTCTATGGAAAATATTTGTAAAACGACAATTTTCAAGATATTTTATTAATCTTTCTCTTAGTTTCATCAACCTTGTTGAAAAAAATAGGTAAAGAAAGAAAGAGGATCCTAGCAATGAAATTGAAATGCTACAGAAGGATCCTAGGTGCCGTTATCACAGTTAAAGACCACATCACAAATGAAGAGATTAGAGGCAGGGTTACTACAGCGATTGGACCCCACAATGACCTGCTAAATATTGTAAAAAATTGCAAACTAAAACTCTATGGCCATATATTATATAAGGTTTTTGGGGCATGCAATGACCTTTATTCAGGGAACATTGCCAGGAAAAAGAGAAGAAGAGGCAGACAGAGAAAATGATAGGAAGACCATGAAAAGAATGGATAAGCCTGCCATTGAAAGAGATTCTATCCAAGGCAAAAGACAGAGAGGAATGGAGAAAGATGTTCAACTAATTGTGTGTGGTGCCCCAACAGACTAAGGGATAGGTTAAGGTGAAAGAAAGAAAAGCATAGCTGACTACTAGTTATCCTCTCATAGAAATAGCCAAGTTATTTATCGTTCAACCTCATGTCTCCCAACACAACGCCCATATCATAAAAGAACTTGAATAACACCATACTAAATGAGTATTCTGTAACGGTCATGAGACCCAAAAGAAAAGCCCTTGCCCAAGACAGGCACAGGCAACAAAAAAAGAAAACTTAAATAGGCTTTTGTGTGTAGGGCGGATGTTTTTGGTTGTGTTGGCTCTGAGCAAAGTACTTGGGGCCTAGCAGATGTTTTTTGGTTGTGCCGGCTGAATAGAATCTGAGCAAAGTACTTGGGGTCTAGCAGATGTTTTTTGGTTGTGCCGGCTGAATAGAATCTGAGCAAAGTACTTGGGGCCTAGCAGATGTTTTTTGGTTGTGCCGGCTGAATAGAATCTGAGCAAAGTACTTGGGGCCTAGCAGATGTTTTTTGGTTGTGCCGGCTGAATAGAATCTGAGCAAAGTACTTTGGGTCTAGCAGATGTTTTTAGTTGTGTTGGCTGAATAGAATCTGAGCAAAGTACTTGGGGCCTAGCAGATGTTTTTTGGTTGTGCCGGCTGAATAGAATCTGAGCAAAGTACTTGGGGTCTAGCAGATGTTTTTTGGTTGTGCCGGCTGAATAGAATCTGAGCAAAGTACTTGGGGCCTAGCAGATGTTTTTTGGTTGTGCCGGCTGAATAGAATCTGAGCAAAGTACTTGGGGCCTAGCAGATGTTTTTTGGTTGTGCCGGCTGAATAGAATCTGAGCAAAGTACTTGGGGCCTAGCAGATGTTTTTTGGTTGTGCCGGCTGAATAGAATCTGAGCAAAGTACTTGGGGCCTAGCAGATGTTTTTTGGTTGTGCCGGCTGAATAGAATCTGAGCAAAGTACTTGGGGCCTAGCAGATGTTTTTTGGTTGTGCCGGCTGAATAGAATCTGAGCAAAGTACTTGGGGTCTAGCAGATGTTTTTTGGTTGTGCCGGCTGAATAGAATCTGAGCAAAGTACTTGGGGCCTAGCAGATGTTTTTTGGTTGTGTCGGCTGAATAGAATCTGAGCAAAGTACTTGGGGTCCTAGCAGATGTTTTTAGTTGTGTTGGCTGAATAGAATCTGAGCAAAGTACTTGGGGTCCAGCAGATGTTTTTGGTTGTGTTGGCTGAATAGAATCTGAGCAAAGTACTTGGGGTCCAGCAGATGTTTTTGGTTGTGTTGGCTGAATAGAATCTGAGCAAAGTACTTGGGGTCCAGCAGATGTTTTTTGGTTGTGTTGGCCGAATAGAATCTGAGCAAAGTACTTGGGGTCTAGCAGATGTTTTTTGGTTGTGTTGGCTCTGAGCAAAGTACTTGGGGTCCAGCAGATGTTTTTGGTTGTGTTGGCTGAATAGAATCTGAGCAAAGTACTTGGGGTCCAGCAGATGTTTTTGGTTGTGTTGGCTGAATAGAATCTGAGCAAAGTACTTGGGGTCTAGCAGATGTTTTTTGGTTGTGTTGGGTCTGAGCAAAGTACTTGGGGTCCAGCAGATGTTTTTGGTTGTGTTGGCTGAATAGAATCTGAGCAAAGTACTTGGGGTCCAGCAGATGTTTTTGGTTGTGTTGGCTGAATAGAATCTGAGCAAAGTACTTGGGGTCCAGCAGATGTTTTTGGTTGTGTTGGCTGAATAGAATCTGAGCAAAGTACTTGGGGTCCAGCAGATGTTTTTTGGTTGTGTTGGCTCTGAGCAAAGTACTTGGGGTCCAGCAGATGTTTTTGGTTGTGTTGGCTGAATAGAATCTGAGCAAAGTACTTGGGGTCCAGCAGATGTTTTTGGTTGTGTTGGCTCTGAGCAAAGTACTTGGGGTCTAGCAGATGTTTTTGGTTGTGTTGGCTGAATAGAATCTGAGCAAAGTACTTGGGGTCTAGCAGATGTTTTTTGGTTGTGTCGGCTGAATAGAATCTGAGCAAAGTACTTCGGGTCCAGCAGATGTTTTTGGTTGTGTTGACTGAATAGAATCTGAGCAAAGTACTTGGGGTCCAGCAGATGTTTTTGGTTGTGTTGGCTGAATAGAATCTGAGCAAAGTACTTGGGGTCTAGCAGATGTTTTTTGGTTGTGTTGGCCGAATAGAATCTGAGCAAAGTACTTGGGGTCTAGCAGATGTTTTTTGGTTGTGTTGGCCGAATAGAATCTGAGCAAAGTACTTGGGGTCCAGCAGATGTTTTTGGTTGTGTTGGCTGAATAGAATCTGAGCAAAGTACTTTGGGGTCTACGGTAGTTCCAGGAAACTAATAATGGAGTAAATGTCGTAGAAGGGGGAGACAAATATTTTTTCGTGAGCTAATCGTTTTCAAAATTATTATTTCCCTTGTGTCTCCACATATCTCTACTTGTGAAGTTGAATCTGTGTGTTATGTTCATGAAAACTATATTGAGTTTTTGTTTAAACAAGAGACTTGTTCAGGTTTATTTAAAGTTGTACATTAACAATACAATAGGCCTACATCGGTTTAGCTGTACAGTTAACTAGCTATTTGGAGCTACTAATTAACCACCATTCATTAACAGGAAGAAAATGGCTTTGCTTGTTTTTGTTTGTAAAATGTTTTTGTTTGTAAAATGTTTTACATAATTCGGATGTTCCTTCAGAGTTGAAGATAGTTTACTTCCTAGTCCAAACCTCCCGCAGGACGACAGGGGATGGGAGCGGGCAGGGTTTGAACCCTCGACCGTCGATAAATCCGAATGACAGTCCAGCGCGCAAACCGCACGACCAGGCAGCCATCCAGATGTGCATCAGATGTGGCCAAATTGGGTTTCTCTGGTCATTCATATGAAATACTGCACTCATCCTTCATCTTCAGAATCAAATAAAATGGCTAACTAAAGATTTCCTACTGGCCATCTAAAATAATTTTAATACAGATAAGGCTATTTATATTACCGGCTCCTAAGACATTTGAGTCTACGAAATAAACAGTCCAACATAACAAAACCAACCAACCAGCCATTAATTTGTGCATGTGTTCAGACAAATTATGCAGATACTTTAGTCTGACTAACATTAGATCTCTATTGAATTAGTCAAGGAAAAATACTGAGTTTAGGAAAAGAATAAACATATTTACTTGTGAACTGCTAGAGGTCAAAGGTTCATTGTTGTTTATGTGAGGGATGCTGGAGAAACTTGACTTCTTGAAAGGACTCAGCTGCTTGTCCTTGCCCTTGGTGTTCACTGAGAAAATAAAACTTACATATAAGAATCAAAAGTGTTTCTAATAATGTATAATCTATGTCATGTATAAAGTACTGGATAAGTCGTATTCCCATCCATTCATAGACAACTAATTATCAAGTTGAATTAGATTTTTAAAGTGCATAGGAAGTATAGTATGCTAACTATTGTAAAGAAACGCAAGCTTAAAATATATGGCCATATTACAAGACCCACGGGGGCTCGCAAAGACCTTCCTTCAGGGAACAGTACCAGGAAAAAGAAGAAGAGGCAGACAGAGAAAGGGATGGGAGGACAACATAAAAGAATGGACGGGTCTACCATTGATAGAGGTTTTAAACAAGGCAAAAGACAGGGAGGAATGGAGAAAGATGGTCGACCAATCCTGCTTGGTGCCCCAACAGTACAACAGACTAAGGGATAGGTAAAGGTAAAAGGTAAAGGAAGTATAGAGTTGGAATTTTTCAAAAGGATGTGTGGGAGATGTTTTGGTCTTCATAATTCTACAAAGTATCAGAAAGTAATTTGTACAACTAAAACAAAGCATAAACATTGGGGAGCTATCCTTTTCACATAGACCTTGCAACACTCAACCACTTGAGGCTCTTTATCAGGGGAGACCATATTTACCATATTTTTAACACATTTATGCAAACAGTTGTAGATTTGTTTTCAAAAATATTTGTTTTTATATTTGTATTGTCAAGTTATCAAAGTTCTGTTATATTAAGTATGGTACTACATTAACACACACAAACAAATGTTTACTTTTTTTTTTTTAAAGAGAAAAAAACTATTTAGTATGCATTATAAGTTAGACATAATTTAAAACAATTATAAATCTTGTAAACTGCACTTTTTCAAAAATTTTTAAATTATAACAAACACAAACAAAAGATTGAGCCTTTACAAAACAATTAGATCAATTATAAGACATCAGTTAGGCCAGGTTCACATCTAACTTTACAATCACTTTCACCAATCATTTGATCTGCTGACCGCTGGGGCACTACACAAGATCTGTCAACCTTCTTTCTCCATTCTTATCTGTCATTTGACTTTGATATAATTTCACTCAGATGTTCTTTCTGAAAATATTGAAGCCTGCGCAGGTGGACCACTTCGGGGGCCAATTTTGAGTTTGTGTTTCCACACAAACTGTCTTTGTAACCTTGTTCTTTATGATTCAGGCAACCTGTTCTATGCTCTAAATACACTAGGGATGAAGGAGCACTTGTACAAATTTGTCCTAGAATATGGAATTATAATGTGCCTTCATTTAAAATTACCATGCATTACCACTAAATCAATTATTAGTTACTTTACTAGCTGTTGATTGAATTGCTAAAAAAAATTTACCTGACCCTAAGCTACCTAAATCTACTTAAATATACCTAATATGACAAGAGAAAAAAAAGTCTTACCATATAGAAATGAGACATAAAACTTTCTTTTTTTATCATTATATTTTCTCAATGTTTTCATGGATAGTTAAGTTATTTTGTCCAGGTATTATTCAAGTGCTTAACAACCTTACCATCAGCGGCTCTTTTCACTTCTGGCAAACTAAGACCCGGCCGGTCATCATGACTTTTATCAAGGTTAACTTGACTTTTATTCTTCAGTTTCTCCTGACTATCCTCCTGAACTGAGCTTCTCTCTATCAGAACTGACTGGGGCGAGGTGGAGGCGCTGTAGTTGTATTGTGTTTTAGAAGGACTTTTCTTGGGGAACTGGCTGACTTTTTTAAACTTTTCATTGCTTCTAGACAAGATGGAGAAATAAACGACTTCAAACATAACAAAGTATATTTCTTGCACCGTATGCGTACGTCTAACTTTTGTAATCACAATACTATGATATACGTATATTTTTTCCTGAATAAAATAAGGACAATAAATAATGGACCTAAACTAGCCTATCCTTTATTGATGAATTCAGTGGTAAAACGCCTAACAAAGGAAAACAAGATATAGTTAATTGATGTATTATTATTCACAATGCTACAATGAATAGTATCATGTATAACCTCAGCAGAATTGCAGCCACAATTTTTACAGAATATAACAAAATGACTTAGAAAAAAAAATGAAAGGAAAAATCTTTTTTAAGGGGGACTCGAATTTTCAGGTTACGTCAAACAACTAAATGAAACATGATGACAAAAGAATACAAACTAGTCTGACTAATACCTTGTTGGCAAGCTTCCTTGTTGATCTAATTAGTCAAAGCATTTTTAAACAATTGAAATAAATATACAACTTCTGAATTCGATGAAATATATGAACATAGTAAAGAGAAAGACCTGAAGGTAGATGTTCTGTTTCCATTCATCAGTGGGTTGCGAGGTGACCATTTCTCATCACTCTTTAGCTTCACGATGGCAGGACTAGAAAACAAAAGATTTCAAACACATTTTTTTCCTATTTGCTATTCTAAAAATTGTAATTTTAAAACGTTAAACATCTAATGTCTTAGAAACACTTATTTTGTGTATAATTTCTTTAAAATTACTGCTTGAAATTTAAATCTATACTTTCACATTTCAAAACAATGCTCTATACAATCTGAAAATATGCTTTCTGGTATAGTTTTGTGGAGTTATTACAAAAACTAAATAGTAAATAAATTTTAAAAAATTGTTTCAACAAACCCTATAATGTTTACCATGTGACTAAAAGTGCAGACACATTTTTTTGTTGCTTTTAATTAGAAAAATTAATTGAATCAGAGATGCTACTAAAAATGAGCAAAAACTAAAATAAGCTGAATTGAAAAGGCTGTTTTTTTCTTTATGATTATAACTTTCCTTTATCTAAGATTACAATCAGAAAAATTCATCTGTTAACAGAACCTACTTTTAGAAAACATATTCTGTTCTTATCACCATGAATAGTTTAGAACATATACAAATGTAGAAATACAGAGAACTAAAAAAAAAGACACCTTTTACTTAATCATATAACTTTAACAGTAAAGATTTTTATTAACTCTTTCTCTCCTAACTAACGATACCAACATTGATTCCACCAGAATGTGGTAAATAATTACGGAGAGAAAGAGTTAATATAGTAAAACAAAATGTGTTTGTCAGACTAAATGACTCGATGCTTTTGCACATGCATTTTTCCCCCTTTTTTTTCTTAATGTCTTGGTGTTACATTATGTTTGTTAACTGCACTATAGAAATTAAATTATTATTATTAACAAGCATGAACTATTTCCAGCTGAAATACTTGAGTAGTTCACACTTCTGGATAGACCCTTTAGTTAGACCTTTCTAGAATTGGAAATTCATTCCAATAACCGTCACCCACAGAACTAGTTTGATCATGAAAGCATGTAGTAATGTCAACATATTGCCTTATCCTATAAGCCCATTGATGTAGATCTTTGTTTGTTTATGGTTAGTTACAGATTTCCCTTAAACTTTAAAGACTATTATCATAGATATCAGCTAATAAAGTTTGAAAAACGTTTACAGAACCAAATTTAAAACGTTAATTTATGTTATAAAAGATTTCAAATAATTAGTGATTTAATAGCAACTGGAATACACTAGTAAGCAACTACGCAGGAGAAATATCTAATCTTTGAAAAGAAAAGAAATGCAGTTTATGTTGCTAATTGATTTGTTAAAATAAAAAGTAATACATTGTCCACAAAGTAAATGCATGTTACTTATTACTAGCCTACTATATTGACCTAAGACACAACAAAAATTGTTATTTGAAAAAGAATTAAGAGACAATAGCAATAATTTTCTTTACATAATAGCTTATAAGACAACAGAAGATTAGTACATAGTCATTACTGAATATGATTGTATATTAAAGAGTTACATCTACTTTGTTACAAGAAGACTGAGGTGAAATGAATGGTATCAATGGGAAAGAAAATTACATGGGCCATTCTTGATGCAGACAAGTACCTGGCTGTTAAGATGAAGCTAAAAAAATAATCAATTATAGTATGTAAGTAGTATAAAGTCAATAGAATACATCAAGACATTGTGTCCGTAGTGGTAATAAAGCTTTAGATGTTATTTGGAAATGAAATCACTGAGTACGTAATAGAATTTATCAAGAACTTGAAATGTGATATAGAATTTTCAATAAGACTGTTAAAGATATAGTCTGTGTAATTTGCATATTTGCAAATTGTTAGCAGTTGAATTATTTATTGAAATTTTTAAAAAAATTTCCTGAAAACCTAAAAATAAATCTATGAACTGCTCTCTGATTATTTGAAGTCTTAATTAATTTTTAAACAAGACTTTTTTTTCCCTAAGACCAAGAATTATTGGCTACCTTCATTTTAAAACAACTTCGACTTTTTTCTTGACTGGCAAATTAACACTTATCTGGGTGTTAGAAGAAAAAAGTCTGCTGGACTCAGACCAATTATGAATACCTTCATCATTTTCATCTTTGCATTCCTCATGGAACATAGGGCCTCAGTAAAAACACGCCACTCTCCACAGTCTCTTGCTAGTTTTTGCTCCTTCCTGTCCTCTTGGCTTCGTCTAGTACACTGCATTGCCACATTCTTTTTGGTTTTCTTCTGCATCTTGTGCTTGTCTAGCTCTGCTGTTGGTATCTTTTCTAAGGCTGTGACCAACTCATCTCTGCTTTCTCTCTGAATACTGGTACCTTTATATTAGCATCAGCAAAGAGTTCCTGTTTTGGTGGCTTAAGATGCAGCAGCACTCATAGATCAGCACTCATTGATTTGTTGACACCAGCACTAAGAGATTTGTTGACTAAGACTAAGACAGCTTTATTGATCCATATGGAAATTTGTTGTCATTACAAGGACTCTTTTCTCATATAAAGACAACACAACAGAAACATACACATAAATAGAACAGACACAACGTTCAACGATTACATACAGGCATCTTGGTCCTTTTCATGTTTCAATGACTGATGTGACAACAATACTAACATATCTATTGAACAACAAATGAGACAACATATATTTGGGAAGCTGAAGATTGAAGCATCAAAACATGCCCCTCTGGAATGTCACTAGAGAATGTTGACCATGTCCACCAAAGCTGCATACTTTATTGAGAGGCCCAAATACAATACAGTGCCCAGTTCATCCCATATATAAGACTGATCATATGAAGCCTACAACATAATGAAAATGCAAAAGAAAAAGTGTAGATGGATCTGCTGACATCTTATTTAAAACTTCCTTTAATATCTAACAAAATGGAAGATAAAATCAATAGATTTACTCGATAAAAAAAGGACATGATAAATGTGTTGAATGTGATTTCACCAGGCCTACAAATATGTTTATGACTTAATGTGTCATTTCATCCATGGCACAAAAGATTTCATAAATGTAAACAAGACATGATGTCAAACAGATAGAAAACGACATAAAAGCCTGATACAGTTGTTTTTTTGTGGGGAATTTCAGTTACAAAAAAGAACAATTTTAATTCTGAACAACACTATACACTTTGATGTTTGTGGTCAAGTTGGATATTAAAAAACTATCAATCTTTTCAATTTATGTAAACTATATAAACTAAACTAAATAAATAAATCTTCCAATTTAAATTGAATAATTTCAACTCTATGAATATATAAAATACAATCAATAGCATACAATAGTATATAAACATATTTATGGTCAATTATTTAAAAAAAAAATAATTAAACACTCTTTAGAATGTGAATCTACTGGAAACTATTTTTATAATCAGCGCAATATAAAAATTCAAGATTGCAACTCAACTCTAAGCCCTGAGCTAAGACTTATATCAAAGTAAAGCATACACAAATGTTTAGCCTCAACGTTTTATTTAGAGAATTATTAAAAAACGTGATTAAAGTTAATCAACCAGATATTTGAAGTTTAGACAAGATATGAGTTCAAAAGGTTTTAGTGAAATAATTTGTGTTGAGTTAGCGTGGCATAGTGCTTCACACTTCAAAAGTTTGTAGCAAAAATAAAATAAATAATTTTTGTGTAGAGGTGGATCACCTTAAAAATGTAGTATGCAATTTTGGCATTCTGAAAAGAAAATTATGTATTCTTGAAAATTTCAAATTGAAGTGCTTAAAAAAAGACAAACATATGCTGCTCCACAGAAAATTGTTTTTGTAATTTTATAGAATTTATAGGCTAGTGAAAATTTCATTTCTTAAAACATATCAAACTTTTTTTTAAAAGTCAAGTTTTAATTTATTTACACATTTTAAATATTAGCATGTCCTGGGGTGTTATTTACAGCAGATGATGTAGTCAGGCACAGCAAGTCAAAAGGGACAAGTCTTTTTTAAAAATCTTTTGAAAAAGAACAATTAGAATCTCAAAACTGACTATAAATCTTACAAAAAAAAAACAATTGCCTGTTAATAATGAAATTGACATTAAAATAAAAATAAAAAAAAAAAACCACCATCTGCCAAATCTGGGTAACATGGATACAATATTTAGGTTGTTTCTCTGCTTTAAATTTGCAAGTAAAGAAAGTTTCTTTTTTTTTTTATTTAAATTTTTTTTTTCATGTTTAAAATGGTTTAAGTAGGACTGATCACAACACTTCGCATAGTATTTCATTACAAGTATGTACCAGTAGTTAGAATAAATATTTTTTTTAAGGTCATGTAAAATTATACATAATAAACTTTAGAATGTTTGTATTAAACCTATTTCTTTATTGGATTTTTGTTCAAATAAAATGTGAAAAGTTTCTAGGAAGTAGGTTTTCTTACCGTGTTTGATGGCTACTTGTTATTGGTGGAATGCTGCCTCCATTCTGATGGGAATTCTGTGGGGCATGCTCTCTACTCTCCTTGTCATGATTGTCAGTGGTTACCTCCTCTTGTGAAATGGCGTGAGAGGCATTAGAATTGATAATTGCAGTGGCAGTGGTCGCTGGAGGTAAACTTATGGCATGATTGCTTTGGTTGACAACTGAGGCTGTTGAAACTGGTTTGAGCGGGATTTGTTTAGCAGGAACCTTGGAGCTTGTCTCTGTTGACTTTTTATTAGCTTTATCCTCAATGATTGATTCCTGAGACTGATATTGTTATAAATAAGTGTATCATATTCTGTGATTCATGGTATAATTAAATGTATCTTATTCTGTGATTCATGGTATAATTAGATGTATCATATTCTGTGATTCATGGTATAAAAAAATGTATCATATTCTGTGATTTGTGGTATAAATAAATGTATCCTATTCTGTGATTCACAGTTTAAATAAATGTATATTCTGATAATTTTTTTCTAACCTCTAGTAGACTAAAAATCAATAGTATTTTACCAATGTTTCAATGTCTCTATTTCTGCTACAATAAATATTATTAATGATATAAAATGTATGCATAGATATGGATCCGAGACATGGGTGCTTTACAGAAAGCAAACAAGACTTCTTGAATGCTTTCACCAAAGATTTTTATGCTCCATATGACTATATGCCTAGGGCAGTCTTTTTGGTGTGCTGAAAGATGGTTGGCACAAAAGAGGTGGCCCCAGAAAACACTTTAAAGATTAGGCCCTAGCTCGCTTTAACTGCGCTGGATGTGGCAAAAAAAATGCTGCACTCCTACTTAATATTCAGACTTGAAGACAAGCCTTATTATTGTGCATATAAAATTTGTACAAAAGGAATCTTATTTTTATTTTCTAGTGAAGCTTTGATATTAGAATTTTATAACAAAGGAAGAAAATTTAGAGAATTGTATCAGCTTTTAGCATGTTTATAGTATGAGTAAACTATTGTCAAAACCGAATGAATGCTGTACACAAGTTAGGGGAAACTTTGTACACAAGTCAGAGTGAATGTTGTAAACAAGGGTTAGGGTTCTCAGTGAGAATGTCAGAGTAAATGTTGTACACAAGTCAGAGTGAATGTTGTACACAAGGGTTAGGGTTCTCAGTGAGAATGTCAGAATGAATGTTGTACACAAATCAGAGTGAATGTTGTAAACAAGTGTTAGGGTTCTCAGTGAGAATGTTAGAGTGAATGTTGTACACAAGTCAGAGTGAATGTTGTACACAAGGGTTACTATTCTCAGTGAGAATGTCAGAGTGAATGTTGTACACAAGTCAGAGTGAATGTTGTACACAAGTCAGAGTGAATGTTGTACACAAGTCAGAGTGAATGTTGAACACAAGGGTTAGGGTTCTCAGTGAGAATGTCAGAGTCAATGTTGTACACAAGTCAGAGTGAATGTTGTACACAAGTCAGGGGGCATGCTGTACAGTTCCTAAGAGTTTAGTATCATCAAGTTGAACAATATTTTCATGTATAAAATTAAAAAGAAACAATGAATAAGACTCCCTTTAGTAATTAATACAAGCCCTGTCAAGTAGCATGCACAAAATGTATCTTTGTGATGTCTGAATGTTGGTGTTGTACAATCTAAAGGCGATGAGTCAAATGAAGAAATGACCCCAGACATTTGGAGTCTCAAATATGGTAAGACTTATAGGTAGTTTTAAAATATGATAGAATGAGGCATGGTAGTTATTGACAGTTTTAAAATTTGATAGAATGAGGCATGGTAGTTATTGACAGTTTTAAAATATGATAGAATGAGGCATGGTGGGAATGAACTCACTTCTTTCATGTCTGTTTTTTTCTTTTTCTTGACAGCTGCTTTTATTGTTTTGTGATTTTCATTTGTGTTTTTAAGTTTCTCCAAAGTTTCATTGGAGTTTTCCAAAGAATGCTCTAGAGTTCTGCACGTTTCTTTTCCCCTAAGGTTGTGGCTGCCTGAGTGTTCTTGTGCTATTTTCTGACGTAGCTCTAATACAAAACGAGGTCCAAATCCATCCTTGGTAAAAAGATTATGTTTTAATAGATCTGTACAGGTAGGACGCTGATCTGGGTCTAACTGAAGACACAGCTGAAATACACAATCAGGATCACAGTAATATTTTTTGACAAATAAGGACTACATTATTAACAGAGAGCTGCAGGGCATTCCCTTATAAGATATACTCATGTATGCAAGCGGGACATGAAGCTCTTCAGAATCAACACAAAGAGTTGGGAGGAAGAAGCAGTACAGGACAGATCCACATGAAATACAAGAAGGAGGAGCCCTGAAAAGCAGATGATCACAGCAGAAGTAGGAAGAAGGCTGAAAATGTTGCTCAACCTGTGATCATGGATGTGTATCTAAGACTGGCCCATTTATTCACATGAGAAGTTGCTAATGAAGAACATTATCTGCTTAAGATACAAAATGCCAGAGGCATTATTAACATATTATGTTAACCAAATCAAGATGTTAAAAAATTAAAAATATTAAAAATCGCCTTTAGGATAGGCGTCCAACCTGTGGGATAGGTTCCAACCTGTGGGATAGGTGTCCAACCTGTGGGATAGGTGTCCAACCCAGCTCAGCTGTTGACTAGTAAGTAGTGCTTCTATACTATCTACACCTTCAGAAGAATTATTGTTTATTTGTAAGGTAGTCTTGCCAGCCTATGCCCATTATGGAGTAAATGCCCCTTTGATGGAAGCATTACAGGAGTATTGGATGCCTCCTATAGAGCATCCAGGTCTCAAAGCCATACAAAAGTGTGGAGGCCAAAACAGGAGCTGCCCCCTGGAAGAGCTGCAAAGATCAATCAGGTGCTATTTCACCTTCAGCAGCATAGAAAAAAGCAGCCAGCAGCAGATGGTCTCTGCAAGAAATTGCTGGAGAGATCTCATGAAGGTCCCAACACACACATGACAAAGACCTGATCACAAGCAATTTTTTTCTCTTTTGACCAAAAGAAAACATAAGATTAAAAGAAAACATAAGATTAAGTCCTATCTATTTTCTATTCTCAGGAAAACAAAACTGTTCATCTATACCCTAAATGCTTTTTTGAAACTCAGCATCCTTATTACTAAGTTAATTATGTGCTTAAGTAACAATATTGAGCATAGATAATATACATTAGGCCAATATAGCATTAAAAAGGTCATACATAACAATGCAATAGGGCATTATTAGAAAAATGGGTTTAATTAAAACACTTAAGACATATTAAAATACGTTTACATAATGATTAATGTGTTTGTTCATTTTCATTTTTACCTTCATAACATCTACAGCCTCCTCAGAAACACGAGGATATTTTTTCCCAAAAGGTGCAACCTCTTTCACTTCTGGCAGGCGCATGCCAACAAAGAGAGGATTTCGGTGGAACACTTCCTTGTGTCTTGAAGGCAGATTTCCTGATAAGAAGAAAGAGATTGTTGTTTCAATTATCTTTTTTCTTCGTGCCGAATTCAAACAAATTTACAATACAAAAGTTTTATATCTTTTTCATCACACCAACTCAAAGAAAAGATAATAAATCAAACTGACCAAAACATCTGATGATGTGATACAGCTGGTCAATATCTGAGTCTCCTGGAAACAGAGGCTCACCCGTCAACATCTCTGACAGCAAGCAGCCAATAGCCCAGATGTCAACTGCCCTTGAAAGAAGACAAGAAAATATTTCATTAATTAATATGAGGCAGAGAAATAAGGGAATTTTTGAATAATTGTAAACATGTTTTATGGTATATCATAGACGTAGACCATATTTGACTCAACGTTTTTTCTTCATTAATTTTTTTTAGATTTTAGTAAAGGAAAGAGAATTTAAAAAAAAAATGCTTTACTTTATACATGACAAGTTTTTATACCTCCCAATAAAAAATAATGAATTGTGGTGGCTGAGTGGTAAAGTGCTTGGCTTCCAAACCAATGGGTCTCTGGTTCAAATCTTGGTAAAGGCTGGATTTCAGGATTTTAGGATGCACTGAGTCCACCCGACTCTAATGGGTTCCTGACATTAGTTGTGGAAAGTAAAGGTAGGTAGTTAGTCCTTGTGCTAGCCATATGACACCCTCATTAGCCATAGAAACAAATGACCTTTGCATCATCAGCCTTATAGACCGCAAGGTTTGAAAGGGATACTTTACTTGTTTTTCTAATAAAAAATAATAGATTGTCATACCTGCCATATTTAGTATCTCCCACTAAGAGTTCCGGAGCTCTGTACCAACGAGTAGCAACGTAATCTGTGTAAGCCTCACCAGGCTGGGCCAATGTCCGAGCAAAACCGAAATCACAAATTTTAACAATTCCACTCTTGCTGATCAGCAAATTTTCTGGTTTAATATCTCTGTGAATTATCTAAAAGAAATACAATAAAATTTCATTATAGTTTTTTTTTTATTTCTAAAATCTAAACAATCAAAACATTTTTAAAAAGATAGGACTACAAAATTCCATAACAGTTTTTATTGAAGCTTTGCCATCAATATAAAAATTAAATTTGAAATGTAATTAATGAAGCAGTTGTAATTGACTTTGTTGACTTAATCTTTAATTGAACTTTTTCATTATTATTATAACAATGTCTTAGAACTTTGGAAGTATAATTGATATATCAGTTTTGGACATAACTTAAGAAATGAAGATTATTATGTCCTAGACCAAAACTTCAACAGGACTGGGTAGTTGCCTTTGGGCATGGCTCAAACTTGGGACTATCACAAGAGGCCCTCCAAAGCAAAAATCCATGGCCAGTTGACCATCTAGGCTCACTAGTTACTGTTACTGACAAAAGACCTACTAAATTACTTCCCCATTGCATCAATAAAGGAGATGCGGTGGCTGAGTGGTAAAGTGCTTGGCTTCCGAACAGGAGGGTCCTAGGTTTGAATCCTGAGATTTTTTATTTTGGGATCTTTAGGGTGCCTCTGAGTCCGCCCAGCTTTAATAGGTACCTGACATTAGCTGGGGAAAAGTAAAGGCAGTCGGATATTAAGCTAACCACTTGAGATCCTCATTAACCGTGGGCCAAAGAAACAGATGACCTTTACATTAGTGGCCCTATAGATCACAATGTCTGAGAGGGGAACTTTACTGTTACTTTTTATTTACTTTTATCAATAAACTATTTAGGAACTCTGAGAGAATTAATTGCTATGCACCAAGGCGAATGGTTATTGAATTTGACTTGAGATGATTATATGCTTTAAGACTAATTTGTTTCACGATATTCACACACAAAATTCTTATTGCAGTTAGAGAGTTATGACATGAGTAAAAGATCATATAAAACCACAGGATGACACACAAGACAAGATAACTTACATTATGTGAATGGCAAAACTCCGTCCCTTTGAGTACTTGCCATAAAATTCTTCTGCAAGTATTTTCATCCAGCCCATTGGGACATTTTTCAAGTTCATCTAGGATGGTATGGTCAACAAATTCAAAAACTAGGTAGAGCCGCTTGCGCTTTCGAAATGTCTCAATTAAATTTACAAGATTATCATGGCGCAATTGCTGAAAATTAAATATATTAAATATAATGAGCATTATATTTAGGCTGTGACATCTGTGCATGTAAGTGTGTGTTTTTGATCATTACGTATATTCATATTGTATCTTATCTTATATAATACAGACGTTACTTCAACAAAGAAGATGATTACGTCCTACGCGTCATGAATTTAGTCATGCATATTAACCAATGACTTAAATTCAGCCAAGTCACTGGTTTTCCTGGCTAGCTCAGGCAACCCATTCCATGCTCTAATAGCACTAGGGAAGAAGGAGTATTTGTACAAATTTGTCCTAGCACTGTTTCTACAGAGAATTCAAATAAGGAAGACTAATAAACACAATAATAAATCAAAAGAAACAACTTCATATTTTCAAGAGTAGACATTTAAGCTTTCATTTTTTAATGTCACATCCTGTCATTAACACCTATATAGAACTGGGGTGATTGTCCAGGCGAGTCGTGGAGTTTGATTGCTGGCTACTGCAAATCCAAATCCAGTAACATTTTCACAGGGTTGAGCTGCTATGTTCTCACTCTCAAAGCTCACAATCATGAAATAAGAATAAGAGGAGCGACTTAACCCATGGACACCAATTTTTATAAGCACTGGCATAGCTATGTTATATATATAATGTAAAAAGAAATAACCACACCATACAAACTGAATATTATTAATTTCAAAAGTGCCTACAGATCAGCAGAAAAAAGTTGACTAGAAGAAGAAATAGGAAACTCTTGTAATGTTGTTCATGTGTTCTATTGTAGCAAAAATAATTGCTAATATATTTTAATACCACACAAGAAAAAATGGCTATCATTTATAGGAAAATACATTCTTCATTCACGATAGCTTCAGGGTAACCATGATGCAAGAAGAAGTCAATCATTTTAGTGTTTTTTTTTCTGTGAAGTCATCGTCATCTTGACGCAAAGTTGGACCACACACCACTTCATCCCAATTTCCCACACTTTTACATCAGCACACAATTCATTTCTTTTCTGCCATGATAAACAACAACATTGTTAACCTTAAGTTAACTTTAAGTATATTTTGGGTTAATTTTTCTTTTGTTTTTCTTTGGTCTAAAAGGGTTTCCTATATGCATGTTTATTGTATTTTCTATACCAGTACAGTTGTTCACCCCATGCAGCGGTAAATATTTCTACTCTTCAATTTTGGAGTTAATATTTGTATTTACAAGGTGAACTCTCATAAACTTGTATAGTCTTATAAACTTATATTATCTAATTGAACAATTAATCAACTTACCTTCAGCATCTTGATTTCCCTGAGAGCAATTTTTTGAACAATTTTATCATCCTCTGACTCCAGAAACTTTTTGATGGCCACTAACTGACCTGTTTCCTTGTGTTTACATTTTAACACCATACCATAACTGCCCTCTCCGACTAATCCCAAGTTCTCATATCTCTCCATCCCTAAGATGGTTTACTGTTGATTTTTTAGTCCATTACTACCTATGACCTTTAAGTGTACATTCATCTGAAAAAGTAGAAAAACAAATTAAATAATGTGTTTGTTTGTTGTTGTTATTTTTAAACTCTTTCTCTCCGCAATTATTTGTCCACGTTTTGAAGGAATTCTTCATTCGCTCTTTACTATTTCACTACCCCTGTTACGATTGGGCTTCAATAGCTTTGTTGGTTATCAGAAAATGTTGTATTTGGTATAGAATTAAAGGGAAATGCATAGTCTTTTTATATAACACAAAGTCAAGTTTATAAAATTAAACATTATTTTATTTTAATGAGGTCAAAATCAACGATGGTATCGTCAATTAGGAGAGAAAGAGTCAAAGGTGGAGGAAGAGTGAGGTTAAATCAGGAAGACCTTTATTTTAATTTTTTTTTACTAATAATGTAAAAATGCAAAAGTAAAAAAAAAAAAAAAAAATGGAGGATCTATATAATTAAAATGATGCTCGCCCTAAATAAATCTTTCCAATTAAAATTAATTAATTAATTTGTTTTATGTATTTTGGGTGTTCCTTCAAAATTGAAGATTATCCAAGCCTCAACCTCCTGTAAGATGGTGGGGGATATCAGCGGGAAGGGTTCAAATCCTGAGAAATGGATGACTGCCTGGCCATGTGGTATGTGTGCTGAACAGTCATTTGTTTGTTTCAATGATGCCGGATTTATACCCTGCCAGCTGCCATCACACGGTCATCCTGTGAGTGTTTGGACTAGGAAGTAGATTGTCTTCAAATCTGAAGAAACATCCAAAACATTTTACAACACTATTGAGATGACAGTCCAGAGCACATACCACATGACAAGGCAGCCATCCATTTCTCAAGCCAACATTAAACAAGAGTGTCATGAGAATAGAAGAACCACCACCTGCTTTGAGATTTCTTCAACAAATAAAACATACCCATTTCAATCAGTTAAACTAAAGAACATTACAAAATCCTTGTGGATGACATGGTCCAAAAAAAGGATTATGGGTAAAAAATCATACATTTTGCATCACAAAGGGAAAAAAAAAACAAGTCTTTACCAGATTCCAAATCTGAGACCTTCAATCACCAGTGAGTAAAGTAAAAATATCACTACTTCAATTGATACGTTTACATAATTCCAATTTTAAAAAGTGTAATCCCATATTTTCCTGATGTTAGCCACTGCTAATTCATAACTCAATTAATTCATATTAGATCTTTATCTCTATAATATTAATATGAAAATTTGAAAACATTTTGTAAAAAAAATTAATGATTTGCATTCTGACAAGTTTTAGTGTTCCTAGGTTTAAAACATTGTCCAAAACACAGATAATCACAATGAATAAAAGAAAAGAATGGACTAATATTCATATGTACTAAGTAATTGTTTAATTTCAGCTTTAAGAAACTAAAGAAAAGTGTCTAAAAAAAATTGTTTTAATTTCAATAATAAGTAAATGGAGATTAATGTAAGGTCTAAAGATGAGGGCTTTAACTTTGTGTAGTCTAGTAAGTTTTTTTTTTTTTTTTTTTCCAGTGACTGAAATAAATGTGATATTTTCATATACAGAGTTCTTAAAAAAAAAAAAACTTAAATCTCAAGCATATTCTTGTGCAAATTTTGTTCTTCGTGTCAATTAGTTATTGACTTTGCAATAACTAGCTAATTTACTGGCTATACAGGAGCCCATTCAATTTCCAAAATCTAAATTGAATTTGTTCAAAATGCAATAACTAGCTAATTTACTGGCTATTCAGGAGCCCATTCAATTTCCAAAATCTAAATTGAATTTGTTTTTGAACAACATAAGATAAGTTCTCCAAGTTACTAAAAGTAAGTTTCATGATGTTAACATTTATAAGGATTAATTAATGATTTAACATCTAAGAGGGAATTAAGAAATCTACATTGTAACATTCATTTATTAAAAGTGTCAAATGAAAATATTATAATGCATCTGATCTCAATTTGTTTCATTTTATCATTGAAATTTGAGATAAAAGGAACGTGTACGAAATTTCATGCGAATCCATTGAACAGTTAATGAGATCTCTTACTAGATCTATACTCTTGTGACAGTAGTCAGTGACTGAGTCAGTAGTCTGAGTAGTCGATCTAGATTAGAATGATTAGAATTACTTGAATTAGATAATGATAATCTAGAATCTAGAGAGAGTCTAGATATTTTGCACTCGAGTTGAAGGGCGGCTTATTTATAATATAGATAGATAGATTCTATATAATTTGTTAATCCAGCAAATATTTAGATTAATCTAATTAAAATAACACAGAAATATTAATGGCAACTTTTAGATGTAAATTATATTCTTACAAAAGGTAAGCATGTTGGCGATAGTGTCAATAGTCACATTACAATAAATGTCCTGTTTCCAGTGACAACAAATAAAATTCCCTGCGCAAATAAATGTTGTTTCCGGTTCCTTTGAAAAACAAATAATATATATACCGGTGATATTTACAATTTAAAAGCAGTATTGTCTAGATTAGGTTTTTGCCACAATATCTGTGTACTTTTAAGCCGTCTTTTAATATCGCCTAAAAGATCGCCTTTGGCATTCGGTCATCCCCCATACGGGATAGGTCACGTCCGACCCAGCGCAACCGTCGAATGGTACCGTTGGTAGTGCTTCGACTATACTGTCTAAAGTGCTTACTTCAGCCTCTAGTAGAGCATATGGTTAGTTCGCCCTCACTAGCTACATGAAAGTAGCTGATGTCAGGTACATTTGTTTGGCTCAAGAGGAACTTAAATCTCTATGACGTTGACTCTAACAAAACGGGCTCAACGGAAGGGTAATTAGGAACACTAACTTGGATCACTATATACACTAAATAAACCACAAAAACTCCAACTATGAAGGAAATAACAAGTTTAATAACTATGGCAGAATATCTCGTAACAGTAGGCTACATCAAACGCCAGTTATCTTCTAGTCCCAGAAAACAACTTGAAACGAGTGACTAACTAAACTCTTTCTCTCTCTCTCTCTCTCTCTCTCTCAAGGAAAACTAAAAGCATTCAAAAACATCCCGTGTATATTGTTCACATTCGTATCTGGGAATATAAACAAAGGGGTATAATTCTTTCATACCAAAATAGCAGCACAGAAGTAACACACACTCTCTCGCCATACCTGCAAATGGTAGCTGGCAGAAGATGACTTCGCAAAGAGACTGCTGGAGAGCTCTCATGAAGCTGCAGGATAGGCCTACACATTTGAGATCCAAAGAAGAAAAAAAAACCCTTCACGAAAACAGGCACAGACGATGAAAATAAAACTTAACTCTGTCTGCATCAGATGTGTGAGTTGCCATGTGAAATACTGCACTCTCTCATTAACTTTAATCTTGGAATCGAAAACAATACCTTATCTATTTAATTTTTTTTTTGTCAATGCCTTGCAATTATTTTTGCAGAGGCGTAACACGGTACTCGTGGGCCAGGGTTCAAAAGTGTGATAGTCTTACTTAGATCTTCCCTCGCTGTTCTCCGCATAGGGCGGCAAGCACTTTCCTCGGAGATCGGTAGCAAGCGACATTAACCTAGACCAGGGGATCTCAACCTGTGGGTCGCGACCCCCATTAGGGGTCCATTGACGATTTGCCAGGGGTCGCCAAAGACCATCGAAAATATGTATTTTTTTGTGTGTCTATTCTTCTATTGCTGTTGGGGGGGGGGGTCACGGCAGAGTGGGGGGATTCTAAAAAGGGGTCGCCGAACTTAAAACGTTGAGAACCGCTGAGCTAGACTATTCGTCGTAGTAGGCCTCAACACTGATCTGCAACGTCCCATAGCGTGGGCAATGGGGACCAGTAACTCGTTGACACGTCGTAAAGAGCTTGATTTTGAATTTCGGGATTTTTAGGGCGCCCCAGAGTCCAATCAAGTCTAATGGGTATACCTGACTTTAGTTGGGGGAAAGTAATGGCGGTTGGTTGTTGTGTTGGCCAATTATGAAACGGATCTGCCCCATAGATCGCAAGGTCTGAAAGGGGAACTTTACTTTTTACTTACGTTCAGCGGAAGTAGGCGGGAAGTAAGCGGAAGTAGGTGGAAAGTAAGCGAAAGTAGGTGGGAAGTAAGCGAAAGTAAGCGGGAAGTAAGCGGAAGTATGCGGGAAGTAAGCGGAAGTAGGCGGGAAGTAATCGGAAGTAGGTGGAAAGTAAGCGGAAGTAGGTGGGAAGTAAGCGAGAAGAAGGCGGCGTGGTCTGACTAAGATAAATGAGAAAAGAGCGGAATGTGTGTCATCATCTCATATTAAAGAAAAGTGTGTTGGTTGTTGATCACGAAGTCCTGCACTAAGACTAATAGACTGCTTTATTGATCCTTACGGAAATTTGTTGTGGTTACAAGGACCCTTTTCTCATATAAAAACAACACAACAGAAAAATACACATAATTACAACAGACACAACATAAAAAGTTCATTCAGCGACTACACACAGGTGTAACAAATGGAAAAGACCAAGTCCAAACCGTTAAAGAAAAGTGTGTTGGTTGTTGATCGCGTGTAGGTGGATAGTGCACGACACGTAAACACGCTTATTCTCAGTGTGTTTGTCGTAGCATTGCTGTATGGCGGTGATCAGTGGTACCCGTATATATATGGTATTGTGCTATTAAAATGAATAGAGAATAGCTTAGTTTCACGATTTCGAATGTCTCAAATTGTTCTTGCTGTCGTGTTTTTAAAGGTCCTGCTCATGTTTCTGATGTAAATCATTGTGCGCCCTGAACGTGTCATCGCATATACCACCTATACCCAATACCATATACCCTATACCTACAGTTGAATTGACCGCTGATCATTAGGGTCATTTTAGGATAAGGTCATCACATATACCACCTATACCCAATACCATATACCCTATACCTACAGTTGAATTGACCGCTGATCATTAGGGTCATTTTAGGATAAGGTGCGTCAGTCACATGGTCAAGTACCCAGGCTCATTCAGAATGTTGGTATGGAGTTTTGTGCGCACTAATAGATCTTGTAAACTATTATTTCGCCTGAATACCATAAGAGGTGGGGATGAAAAGAGGTCTCGATTATGTTCATCGGCTAGAAGAATGATAGGGTGTCTTGTTATTGTGCTGATATGGTAATACTTCACTGGCACAAAGACTTAGACTAAATAGACTAATTAAAAAAAGCATCGTATATCACTCTAACACAGCTATCATCTCTTGAAGAACTTTTTCATAAAAGATGTCTTTCCAAAACACGCGCGATTCTTAAAGACACTATGCATAAATTAAACCACTGTTTTATCAGATCTGAACGAAGTGGTCGTCTCTTTTCCATTAGGACTAAAACAGAAAGATTTAAAAACTCCTTTATCCCACTTTCAGTCAGAGTGTTACACGATCATCTTTTCTCATCGAGAAGTACATAGAAGTCCAATTCATAAAGCGCTGGTTGTGAGTGTGTATGTGTTTCGTGAGTAAATGTTGGTTCGTATTTGCATTTTTATTTTTATCGTTATTGTACAGTAGTTACGCTGAGGTGGTCAATTGTAGTCTAACTGAATTTCCATTTGATTGGATCAATAAAATTATCTTATCTTATTATATTCATTGCTCTTACACTATGAGGGTGGTACGATTTAATTATTTTAGGTTTCTCATCATTCTAGAGTTGTTTTTTTCTCCTGAAAGCTTGTTCTATTTTATTGAGATTCTTCACTCGCGATTAAGATTTAATATTTAAGACAGCTTGAGGTTAATTTCGAGGCAAAAAGAAATCAATATTTTTTTCTCTTAAGTCAATTATTTTTTAAAGTGTCGGCGGATACGAGGAAGTAGAGTAGAATTTGAACACGATGGTAGATAAGATGAGGAGTATAGTTATAGTTGATAGCTATGGCTGTCAGTATCTTTGTAATGAGTATATCGGTGCTTCTCAAAACTTTTGCTAGTGCCCCCCCCCCCACCAAAAAAAAATTAGCCAGCTGGATTCTGAGTGTGTGTGTGTGTGTGGGGGGGTGTAAACTACTTCAGTGGGGCCAGGAAGGGTTTTCAGGATGTAATGAAAAGAACTGTAAAAAGACTTACAGGATGGCTGCCTGGTCGTGCGGTTTGCACGCTGGACTGTCGTTCAGATTTATCGATGGTCCCGGTTACAAACCCTGCCCGCTCCCATCCCCCGGCGTCCTGCGGAAGGTTTGGACTAGGAAGTAATTATCTTCAACTCTGAAGAAACATCCGAAACATGTAAAACATTTTACAGACATATAATTATACTTCGACGTAACCCCTGTGCCAAGCGTTTTCCTCAGTTCTGAGCTTCATAATTGTACTCTCCTGGCGTGAAACTCACTTTTTCTCATAGTAAGAACGGCGCAAGTAAAAATAAAAGTTAAAAAAAAAAAAAAAAGATGCGTAGGGACATGTCAAGTAAGTCAACAAATAAACAAGAAAGCAGCACTGGCCTATATGTCCCGCATAAAAATCAAAACAGTCTAATCTTGATAAACTTGACTTACTTGACTTAATCCTGTGTAGGCCAACTCCTAGGGAAGCATAGGACCGCAACCACACCTCTACACCGAACTCGGTTCTGAGCAGCTTTCTTCATGTGCTCCTATGTCATACCTCAGCTCTTGATAACACTAGCAAAAATGTTCCTTGATCATGGCGGAAATCGTAGTGTATTTCAATTTTTAATGTCCCTCCCACAATCGGGGGGGGGGGGGGAGGCAAAAATAATAATAGCTAAACTGATCTCTATACAGAAGACGCTTTTGTAAAATATGAGGAGCGACATTTTATTTTCAATTTTTAATCACTGAGGTTCCTTCTTCCCTTGTGCCATTTATTAGAGCATGGAATGGGTTAATGCCCGAGCCAGCCAGGAAAACCAGTGAATTTGGCAGAATTTAAGTCATTGGTAATAACATGCATGACTAGATGCATGACGCGTAATATTCTTTTTTGAAGTAACACCTGTATTTTATAATAAGAAGACGTTATTATAATTATTTTTGTTTTGTTTTACACATGTTTTGGACGTTCTTCGGGCTGCTCATGTTCTTGTGATATGCGTTCTGGAGGAACATCGAGACACGTGAAGCAAATAATTTACACACAAAAAAAAGATCCCAGCCGAAACCACCCGTAAGACGGCGGGGGGGGGGGGGGATGTTCTTATGCCAGTTATGGTGGCAGGCTGGTTTGGAAACCATCGAGACGGCAGTCCAGAGAGGGTAGGCCTACCGTAGAACATAAAGCAGAGTAGGCCTATAGATAATCTTTAAAAAAAAAAAAAAAAAAAAACGTCTGTATTTCATATTTCAAACCAGTGACTTGGCAGAATTTAAGTCATTGGTTAATATGCATGACTAAATGCATGACGCGTAGGACGTAATCATCTTCTTTTTTGAATTAACGTCTGTATTATATAAGATAAGATAAGATAAGATAAGAAGATATGATGATATAGATCTAGATTTATTTAATTTCTATTAAAAAGATAAAAATGTTTCATTTTAGCGGCCTTGCCTAATTGTGATAATTCTATGTATTTTTATTTTTTTTTACCTTTCACCAACGCGTTTAAAAAGAAAAAAAACAAAACTTTACGATTCTAGCCAGAAATAAATATATAGGCTAGATCTAAAATGAAAACTTCCGGAGATTTTAAGAACAAGGGAGATAAGGCTGAGAAAAATGATGCGTAGGGGAGGGGAGTTTGTTTATAATCGTATTTATTCTATTCTGTTATACAGAGATCTAGAGTAGATCTAGCTATAGAGTCTACATCTAGCTTTCAAATGCATTTACCAAAATGATTCCTTGGTATCTGCTAAAATTCTATGCCCAGAGACATTCGAAATTCACAGCATCTTGCATAGTTCTTTTAATCATTAATTTATTATTTTACAAGTAAGTTTTTAGTAAGCAGAGAAGAGAATGATCAGAATCAAGTTGAAAGTTGAATCTCACTGAATCTGAGTGAGAATGTGAACGAGAGATTTAAAAAAAGATCTAGAAAATCTACGTCTAGATGTCTTGATCTAATTCAATCTATACATAACATAGATCTAGAAATCTATTTTAGTCTATTAGATAGACTCTATGTAAAATATGTTGTATGGACTATTACTACTAAAACTCTCTTAACTTAAACGTCTCTATTAAAAATTAAATATAGTAGTACGGCCAGTAGTAGTATTAATTATTTATTAGTATACTATAGTTATAGGCAATATACGCCATTAGTATAGCATACTTTAGTCTATAGTTATAGCCATAGCCTTTAACTTTAACTATAAATATAGACACTATGTGACTATAGTAGGCTTATAATCATGCCTTTTAAAAATCATACTCTGTTACATTATCTATCATGAATCATAGGTCTCATATTCTTAGATAGGGTCGTTAGAATGTATCGTTTTGTTTATCAATAATGAATAAGATCATCTTCATCTATATAATCTAACTACCGGTACCAACAAGATCATCATTATCAAACCATATGATAATGATAATAATGCTTGTCTTCGAGTCGAAGATTAATGAGGAATGCAGTATTTCTTGTGGCTACGCAGCCCCAGCTGTGACCTACTACTAGCCTACATATTTTGCCACGTCATTCAAGACCTTTGTCCGCTGGTGGTTAACTAAGATTTTTTTTCGCCATCTGTTTCTGTCCTCGACAGCAGAGGTTATAAATATAAAGCCTGAGGGTTACACAATTGAGACCATATCATATGATAGCTCTAATAGTAATACTCTAATAATCTAATATTGATCTAGTTCTAGTCAAGTCAGTATATATATATATTATAATCTAGATCTAAATATTTATAATCAATAATTTCTAAAATTTTGTTTAAAAATAGTTTTTAGATAGAGTTTTAAAAAAGTCTTAATAAAAATTAAAGTTTAATTTAATCTAGATCTATGACTGAATCTATGTCATACTTATGACAATTATGTAGATTTAGATCATCTAGTATGAGTCTCGTGACCTCATCTATACTTCTGTTACTCTAGATCTGCATACTTTACATTGTTACTGATAGTAGTGATAGTAGCTAGACTAGATCTTGATCTATTATTTACAGATGCTGAGGTATTCCTCCTAAAGAGATCTAGTAGAATAGAAGCTAGGACTAAATAGATTTCTAGAGAGTCAGAGTATAGACCAAGAGCATAGAGTAGAGATTAAGGATAGTCCTAGAATCACTAAGAGACTCTAGACTTAGGCTATACATAGTAATGTACTAGAGACCTAGTTGACCTAGATAATATTTTAATAGATGAGATAGATCTAGTAATCGAGCAGAGCTAGATTTAAAAGAGGATTTTATAGACCTAGATTAATACTAAGACTGTAATTGCTTTTATGTTTAAGATCTTATGCCTGCTTTAGTTTATTGGTCATTTTAAATGCCAAAAAAAAACACTTTTAAATTTTAAATTCATTTTCAGCCTCTTTCACATTTTTCTGATATTATGGGTGTTTATAATCGGAGTTATTTTTGCTTATAGCTTACTTAGGTAAGTGCAAAGCTGTTAATTTTTTTAAATAGATCTCTTATCTTTTTACAAAGCTTATATAAACTCACTGTGTCTGTCTGGTAAAAAGTTTGTACACGTTATTTCTCCCACTCCCAATCTCAGATTAAGCTGAAATTTTGCAAAATTATTTCTTTTACCTGACAACAATAGAATCAATAAAATAAATCAACCAATTAGTTAATTAACTATTGGTAATTAATTATTTTGTTAAGTATTTTGAGCAAGGGAAATAAATCATACTTGAAAGATGTGGTATACGTTGAATTAGTCCCCTTGAGGACACTTGAGCCCTAAGTGAACAAAAAATGATCATGTCAACATTCACCAAGATACCCCCTTCTTCCCTCCCCCTTTCACTACTGGTCCAGAAAAGTGATAGGATCATAGTGTGTTGAGAAAGCTAAACAAAACAGTTGGTAAAAATATTTCTAATCGCACAGATTTATTATGTCTAGGTCAGTTGTCTGTACAATTACATGACTGATCCAAACTAATTGACACAATAACATTTAATGTAAACTTTGTTTTTTTAAAAAGTATTTTTTAATGCCTTTCTTGTAACAGGATGGCTTACATTTTTTGGGGGGTGATAAGAAGATTTTTAATTTAATGGATCTTTAGGCGCCTCTGAGTCCACCCAGCTGTAATGCGTACCTGACCTTAGCTGGGGAAAAGTAAAGGTGGATGGTCGTTGTGCTGGCCACATGACACCCTCGTTAATCATAGGCCACAGAAACAGATGATCTTTACATCATCTGCCCTATAGATGATGTCTGAAAGGGGAACTTTACTTTTTTTTTTTTTATTTCTTGAGGCTAATTTATTGTTGAGAAGCATGGCTCCTGTTTTAATAATGCATCATTGTGTAATGGCTCTGAAATACACTGAATCACCTCATAACCTTATAAACAATAACGTACCTGATATTTGACACACACAATAACATAGTAACAGATGGGTCATGATCAACAGACTACAATAAGAATAAAAACAGGATTATAAATACTGATTACATACACAAGTAACATAAAGGTTCAGTTCATGATGACTGCAGGCTCTTTCTGAACTATCTTTTTTTTTTCTTGTTTTTTTTATTTATTAGGTATACCTATGTTTCTATTTCATATCAAAAAGTAACTCTCACCCCAACCTCAGATATTTCACTAATTGCTGGTACTTGAGTTTTCTGGGTAGAAAGTAATGAAGCACTTTCAGTGTCTCACTTAAAATTCATTTGTATTCCATGTCTTTATACTTATTGTATTTCATAAAGAATTTAAAAAAACATTTGTTATGTGGTGGTCTCAGAACTTTAATTATACTGAACTGAAGTTAATATCTTAATGAGCTATAGAGAAAATGACGATCTTTTACTTTTCTTGCAGCCCAATCTCAGTATTACCAAATTTACTTCCAATCTACTCAAAAAAATCGAAGGTATGTATAATTATTTTGGATTTTAAGAAAAAAATTCAAAACAGAACCCTAAAAATTTGATGAGTTTTAAAATTAACAAAAGACTAAAAATAGAGGTAGCATGAATTTTACAATACTGAATTGTTTCGAATCACTCTTTATTTAGCACAAAAATCTTGGCGATGATGAGTTGACACTAATGAAAACAGTTTGCACAGTGTGTGGTTTACGCAGATGTCCACGGCACAGGTAAACGGTTTATACATTTATGGATATGGCTTCCTAATGAGGATCTAAATTTGTTTTTCTTTATAAACTCCTCTCTTATATTCATCCCTTGTTTTTTTTTTTCCTGTTCACAACTTTTATGTCACATGTTACACGTTTAACATCTTGTATTATGACTAGTGTCATAGGAAATCTTTTAAAATTTCAACTATGGTGTTTTATTTAATATATCATGTACTTATTGTAACTCTTTTAAAAAACATGGAAAATATTTTCATAAATTACACAGAGCTATATGGTAGCAATTTTTTTTTTCAGATTTATTTTAGGAACATAAAATTTTTTTTATATAAAGCTATACCAATAGACTAAGACTGCTTGATTGATCCTTACGGAAATTTGTTGTGATTACAAGGACTCTTTTCTCATATAAATAAAACACAACAGAAACATACAAATGAGTTACGAACGAGTTTTTGCACCGCTCTGTTCTTGTTTTGATTGACAGCAGTCGCCCATTTCGCGACAACCTGACGTAGTTCTGATGAAGGGGGTGGCCGTTGTCTTCCAAGATTTTTTTAAATTTTTCTTAGACACTTTTGTTCAAAAAGTTCCTTTAAATGTGGTATTGTTGTGAGTCTAACTTCTTATGATATTTTTTTTATAATAATGTTCTAGATAAGATGGGTCTGCCTAATATTAAACAACTTATTGTCTGGTAGTTAAGTAGTTACACCTTACTTGCTACTATTATTAATGTATTGTTTCGTTGTTTTAGGCCTGAGTTGAACATTTTAGCCTTTCAGCCTTGGACAAACTTAGATATACACAAGAGTGTGGATGACGCACTACATGAGGTAACTTAACTGCTTCCTAGCTTGTCACACTTTTCGTTTCACAAGTGCACTCACAATGATTGGCAATGTCTTTGGCTCTGAGGATTAACCCTTACCAATCATTTTTATTTTTTGAGGAGTTTGCAGCCAGGTCTGAATTAAATTCTAGCTGATTCATAGTATTTTACAAGAAATAAAAAAAATAAAATAAAACAGACATCCGCCTTTGATGCTGTGAAAAACGATCTTGGTCAAGCTATTTTATTTATTTTTTAGAATAATTTCATGATTATCATTTACTTTCTGCTTTATAAAATAGTAATTTAAAATTTAGGAATCAGGAAGTGGAACAAAAAAATTGATATTTAACTTAAATTCGAGCCAAATTATTATGGCCCACTGGGTGGGACATTCGACCAGAACACGAAAAAAAAATGTCCCACCCAGTGGGACATTCGACCGGAAAGGGTTAAGGATGATTTCAGTGTTTCACATGATTATGCTAATCCAGTTGTGACCTGCATATTTTTCCACACCTGAAGCAGACAAAGCCATTGGGGTCTAGTTAAGTTTTCTTTTAGTTTTTTGCACCTACCTTCTACCAAAAGTTTATCTTTGGGTCTCAAATGTGTGGTTCAAGCTTTTATGAGAGCTTTCTAACTGTTACTTTTTGAGGCCATCTACTTTCCTCTATGCCAGTGAGGGCAAAATGGTGCCTGAGTTAATCTTAATAGCACCTACAGGGGCACCTATGTTATGCCCTCCTCCTCCTCCTCCTAAGCTCACCTGAGAAGATCACATTTGGCATGCATTTGTCCCCATGTGGGATAAGTGTCTGACCTAGTGCAGCTAGGTAATTAGTGCTTCTATACTGTCCACACCTGTCTTCAGTAGAGCATGGCTATTTGTAATGTAGTCTTGCCAACATATGCCCACTATGGAACAAAGGCACCTTTGAGGAAATATTCGAGGAGTCTTAAATGTTTTCAATAGTAAAACGTCTCAGAGCCATATAAAAGTGTGGTGAGAACCACTACCTTATAAACATTGATTTTTTGCTGCTAGGTGAAGAGACCTACCCCACCATACTCTATGAAGGTGGCCAAAAGCACTGTTGGCCTTAGCAAGACAGTTGTCAATTTCTCTTGACACACAACAGACTATTTCCTTTCGGTAGTTTAGAACAGCTGTTTGTTTTATATAATTTTACATTCCAATTTATTGATAATAGTCTGTCACTGCTTTAGAACACTTTTTAGATCTAAATCATTTTACAATCAAATTCATTGATAATATCTGCTAATGTTTTAGAGAGCCTGATAATCTGCTAACATTACATTTATTTATAGTTTTAATTCCTAGTAGTGTGCTGATCGTAAAAATTGATGACTATTGGTATACTGGCATTTCAAAGCTGTAGATGAAATGAGGTGAAAGTGCAGCTGCGCCTGGTCATTACAGATGCCCAACCTGTGACCGCTGCTGTGTATCAAGGATTGGCCTCTTTAGTCACATGAGAAGGCCTGAAATGCCACAGCAGCAGCAGCAGCAAATGAGATGCAGATGAAAGTGCTGTTATATGAGTTTTAAGGACTCAGATTGTTACAGATTTTAAGTTACTGATTATCATTGACAAGCCATATGACAGAGTTTAATTTGTCTTTTCTTTCAGTTTTTCAACATTGTACTCAAAGAGTTTGTTTACACCTGGTACAGGTATTTACTATTTGCACATTTTTTGTGAGCTTTTATATAGACCTTCATATTCTTATATTTATCAGGGTATGTTTCATAATCTCTTGACCATTATTTGATAGCAGTAAATGTTTTTTTTGTTTCAGAGAACTATCTGAAGATGAGGAATTTGTGGATGAACTGAGAACAAATTTTAGATTTCTAGCATCTGTCATGTTTAGGAGGATGAAAAAGGTTTTTATAGAAATATTTATAAGTAGAATAACAAACACTCTTTAGAAAAATGAATACGGAAGTTGGAACAATGTTTTTTGTCTTCCATTTATAGTTGGATGTCCCAGAGCTTGTCACAAAAAGGTTGCTTCGTGCTAGTGTGCAGCATATAGACTTGTGTGTCCAGGCTTACAAGGAAGGTAAGTACTGTTACTTAACAAAAGAGCCTGTGTCCACCTTTGTACTAAAATATGTACATACAAATCTGTATGAACTATATTTTGTATAGAATCTGCCTCACAGTTTTGTTTTTTTTTAACTTTATTTATAATTTATCATTGTCTTCGTATCTAAATCTCAATTAGTAAAGAGTTAAATCCCATATTTTCTAATGTTGTAAACACATTATTCATACACTTGTCTGACTTGTGATTTTTTTTGTTTGTCTCATTAGCTGACTATAAAGGGGACATCCAGCAAATTGTTTTGGACTTTATGGGCTCCAATGTTCACTGTGCAATGTGGAGTCGAAAAGCTGAGCTGGAATACTTGAGGAGGCTTGTGGAATCTTTGTTTCCTTACATCCTTCGGCCTCAGGCTCTTAACTCTAGGTATAGATTGTTTTGTACTTGAGACTTTATGAGATTTCCATCTTTAAACAATGAATACTCCCTTTGAGTTTACGGCCTTTAAGTTTTGTGCTATTAACCCTTTCTGAACTGTTATGATTTTTTGTGTGTTTGCTGATGTCTCCTATTTAAATGAGCAGTTATTAATGCTTGTATATTCAACATTTTTATAAATATTAAATTTAAGAGTGGTAGACAAATATATTATTATTATTAAAATAATTATTCTTAGTTTTAATAAAAAGTGTTCTTTTGAGTACAAATATGAACTTGTAATTTGTATAGGTCATGCTTAATTAATACTAAGATTAATGTAAATCATATGCATTTAAAAGCTTGATTTCTGTATACTAGCGCTTGCTTTACTGAAGCAGATGATTATGACATGGACAATTTTGTCCCTGTGTTGAAGTAAGAAAAATTACCCAGACAAATTTTGTTGTTGCATTTTGTTTTGTTTCTTTTCATCACTAAATTTCTAAGCATTTTTTTTGTTTTCATAATGGAACATTTAATTTTGTTTCTAAGCTTTTGTGTTCACAGTTTTTAAAAAATGTTTTTATGTTTGTATTTCCTGCTTACCCTTTCTCACCTTTTTTACAAATTTATTTTATAGACAATTTATTTCTTTATCTACAGTAGGCGCACATTTTTTTAAAAAGTAATTAATTCTTGTGTTAGAAATATAAATGTAATAGTTGGGGAAAAAATTTAGTTTGTATGTTTTTATTTTTTCAACATCTATTATTTTTCTTCAATTTCTCTTAGAAGGATTTATTTACATTGATTTCGTTTCAATTTTATCAAATTTCTATTTGGATTTCCCTTACACATGAATAATTATTTATTTGTTTAAATACTTTGTGCACAACTACCAATTGCAAAAGTACACATTGTGTCAAGATGGTTTTAAATTTATGTCACATTTCTAAAGATTTTCTCTTTTTATGATTCTTTTGTTTTCTTTACTATGCAGCAGAAAATACTTGTATACATTTCAATATGGAATTGAATAAAATAGAATTTTATTTTCAATAGCGTCATCTCTAAAGAAAAATAATAATCATGTTGTTGTTTTTTTATATTAATTTAAAATCAAATTAGCTTTATATCATGCTAAAGTTATAGCAGCACATATTTGTGGTCAAAGTCATTAGAACATAATAAATTATAGTATAGGCCTATGTGAGATTTAGTGTGAGACAGTAACATTTTCATAGGTTTTAGATTATTTATTTTGTATAGAATAATAAGATAAAAGTATTCTGTTATCTAGTTCCTTTGGTTTATATGTTCCCATTTTTGCTTTTACTAACTAAATAAGTTTTCAAATTATTAGTTTTAATAAATAAATAACAAAAATCTATATCAAATTATTTCATTCACTAAACCTGTCATTTCTCTCTTTATTTTGTTGATGTAAATTTATTTTTAACTCAGTTGTCCTTCTTGACAGGAGTACTTGTGCTTTGGTGAGAGAGCTGTTGGCAGGAGCTGTCTTATTGCCAACTCTAGATGCCATAGCTAATCCTGTGAGTAGCTCTACGCACATTACCAGTCTTCTTTTGCTAGTCAGATTATAACTTTTATCCTAAGAAAAATGTTGACAAATATAGGCAAACTCGTGTATAGTTTAGCATCCTGGTCCATGAAACAGTCTACAAGTCAGATATCTAATATATAAAGCAGAATGTAAGGCGTATGTATGTATGTCCTGCATAGAAATCAAAACTGTTTGACCAATCTTGATAAAACTTGGCATAAATGTTCCTTACATCATAGCCGAGACCGTAGTGTATATTCAATGCTACCCCCCCCCCCCCCAAAAAAAAAAAAAACTACCTAAATTTATCTCTATTAAAGAGCAAAACTCTTACTAATTGGGTAAACCCACAGGCCACAGGTCATATTCAGCTAGTTCTTTAATATATTTTTTAACTTCACTCAATTCTCTTAGTTCTCTTATTTTTTTTGGAGAAAAAGTTCTCAGTTTTTATCCCTTTTTTCCCCATTATATCATATTCTCAATGGTCTTGTAGTGTCTCTTATATTTATTGTATGCCAGCAACTTGGTTGGTATCTGTGATGATTGACTGTATTGTAACTTACAAGCGCCCCATGACCTGCATTCTGCTTTCTCTGACTCAATTCCTCCTTTATGAAATTAATAGCATGGTGTTGCATCAGGTAAAATAAAGTACAGATTCTTAATGATCTTAGCCAACATAGAAAATTAGACAAAAATGTAGAGCTAGCAAGCTATAAATTTATGGAAGCAGTTTTTTTTTTTATGATCAATATATGCTGTTGGCTTAAAAAGTCTTTTTGATCTTTATGGGTTGAGTTTTACATAAAATTCAACAAATGAGGATAGCCGAGAATCTCAGATGTAGCTATAAGAAAATCAGTTTGTGGTTCAAGTTACAGTTTTGATATAAGCTGTGGTCCAAACTTCATTCTAGATATAAGCTGTGGTCCAAACTTCATTCTAGATATAAGCTGTGGTCCAAACTTCATTCTAGATATAAGCTGTGATCCAAACTTCATCATATATATAAGCTGTGGTCCAAACTTCATTCTAGATATAAGATGTGGTCCAAACTCCATTGTAGATATAACTTTGGTTATGACTTGGAAACAATAGTTTTGTATTTATTCAGTAGACCACATGTTGAACTGTTTTTTTTTTCTTTTCAGGATTTAATCAACAATTTACTTCTAGTCTTTTTTGATAAAACGCCTGTGAGTATAACATGGACCTGATTGATCATTGGTCAACAGCATGAAACTGTTAGATTTTGATATAGATTTTGAAATGTTAGTTTAGAAAAGCTGATAGTTTTAGAATTATCTTCTTCTTATTCTTCTTGAAACTGTCAGGTAGAGTTGAGCCTTCGGCTCTTGGAACTCTAGGCCAGCAAAAGTGAACAAGAGCTCCCTCTCACCGGCCTGAATAAGAACAGTGTACACTGTTCTGTCTGACGGGTGGGTCAGACTTGCAGCAAGAGACTGCGTACACTAAGACCCCCGCCATTTTCCTTTTCTATACCAGGCTAACTGTGCGGGACACGCCATTTATGTAACGGCCCCTTGAGGAACAGCGCCTGGATTGTGACATGGTTGTGGGAGCTTTTTTACAATTCTGCAGAGTGCAATGAGGATGCTCTCGCACCCCCTTAGGCACCCCCACAGGAGTCTTGTTTTGCTACCCTTTAGCCTAATCATTTCCTCCTACGATCGTTTCCACCCGGGCGCCACTATGAGGCAGGAAAGCATGCCCGGATTTTAGAATTATAAGAATGAACCCTTTTAAAGATACATCAAATGTCGTTCGATAAATAGCAGGAAAACTTTGTAAAGAAATGTTTATTTTTCTTGAAAATTATTTTTTTCGTGAATAAGAAATGTTGATTCTTCTTGAAAATGTTTTCATCTGAATTTATACATTTCAAAAATAGTTTTTAAAATAACATTTTTGACCAATGTTGTGTTTTTTTTTTTATTTTCGTAGCCACCTCAAGCTACTGAACCACCTTCTCCAATGGTGCCATTTCTAGGTCAGTTCAGTCAGGCCAGGGCTCGCAACCAGTCAGTAAGTATTAATCGCATAGGACCTAAAAATAGCGCTAAATTTTATACTTAATCTGTAAGCTATAAAATGTCCCACAAAAAAAATACAACTTGATCTAGAAACTTGGAAAGGGAATTACAGAAATAAATATATACAGGCTATTACTTTTTAATAGTGTCATATTTCTTTTTTTTTTAATTGAAAAAACAAGATTTATTTTACCATGAACACAGAAATTGTGATAATGGCAAAAGAAATAACCATTGACCAATGAGAAAAGAGGACAGCCAGTAGAGCGGCAGAGTCATTTAATTGTCCTTGTCGTATCTTTAGTTATACTGCGTAATTCGACTTCGTTAACAAGTGTTTCCTCTTTCTCACGCCATTGTATGTTTGCTCAAGTTTCTTCAAGTTCTCAAGCTGTTGTAGGCCTGCCCGGTGCTTATTTGAAGATAGAAAAGGGGTTGGTGGCGGTGAGATATACAAAAACAAGTTTAAAGTATGAATAATTAGCATATATTATCTAGATTATTTTCTCGTCATTTACACTGTTGGTAGAATTTCTTTGCAAAAGTACGTCTGCCATCGCCATGCCAACACCATCCTCTTTTGACTCACTGCAGAGGAGGTTGGTGCATTTGTTAGGAGAGCTAGAACAGGACTGTTGGGTGAAATGGGTGGAGGAGATGTAACTAAAGTCAATTCATTGGATTAACTGACTGCTGATTAAGTAACAGATTAACTCTTTCCCTCCGTAATTATTTTCCCACGTTTTGACGGAATTCTTCATTTTGCTCCTTACTATTTCACTCCCCTGTTATGATTAAGCTTCAATAGCTTTTTCGTTTGCTACCAGAACATGTTTTATTTGGTCTAGACTTCAAGGGGAATGCATGCTCTTTTTATAGAACACAAAATAACGTTTATAACTGTGACAACATTTTGATGGTATGATGTGTTGTCATGCCGGGGATTTTACTTGAATTCAATAGTTAACAAAACTGACGATCTAGACTCACAAATTAATGATTCTTTGATAAAACAAAACTCTGGAACTTTATTTAAAATACAACGTAAGTACAGTTTATGTACAAATTACAAATCAATGAGCTTATTACAAAGGCTTTTCAAACAGAGCTCTTAGAAACGTGACTGACTACAAGGACACTATTTTATCGACTCCTTACCTTCTTACTACCGCCAATTCTCTGGCGCTAACTCTTTTCAAAAATGTCTTTGTTTAAATTCAAATCAACCAATAGATTTCAAACATACTAATTACGTCCCTTGGGTAAATCCTGACTTGAATGACAAGTGTCTAAATTTGAGGATTAAATCCCGAGACTCATGTCGAGGGCTTATATTACTTTCAAAAGTGAAATGTACAAACAATTCTATAATGTAATCTGTGACATATTACCCCCCCCTCCATTTAGCATTTGTATGGTAATAAAAATGCTCGTATGTATTAAAATTATTTAAATATACACAAAATACCATATGAAATTATAGAAAAATGGTTGAGGTAACATATGAAAAAATAAAGTCAACTTGGATATAAAAAATATGTAAATGCAGTGAATAAAACTATTGATGACTTTGAACACCTGTCTCACTATACAAGTGGTTATGAAAATGAGACAATGCTTGTCATGAACAATATCGAAAGTTGTACAAAGCATAAATCTTGAATAAATTAAATCTTGAATTGAATAGGTTATGAAGCTTCATGATGATATTAAAATATGACATAACTCATTTGGTTAGTGCTAATGTGAAAATGTGTACATGGAAAAATATATTGCATATGAAAAATTGACATAGAAAAAATAATTGTGATAGTACATGACAATCTTCTGAGAAAATAATACTCAATGTGATATAAATCTCAACATGTGTGAAGCAATAAAAAATTCCAATTATCTGTCATGTATCTGTACTAGGATATATGCAATAATATTGTACCTGAAATAAAATACCTGAAATAAAATGCACATGATTTAAAAATTAAAATGTCTGATGCATGTCATATGCAAAGATGCTGAAACATAATAAACAAAGTATCTTGAATGAGTGACTTTCCTCAGTGGGTTGCTTGGTGCTGAAATAAATATAACATCTGATATAGAACTCCTGTGGAAAAAGTGAGTAAACAAATTAATTTATTAATTAAATATAACTGGATAATGTTCTTCCTTGACGAGTATGAATGATAATGGATCAAGTGACACTAAATATGGTATAGTACATATATAAAATGTAAGTGTGATGTTCAGAACCCTTCTGAATTGCCGACATGAATGTGCATGTGTGTTTTCTAAACTTGAAGAAAAGGTCTTTCAGTTTATGAAGCTGTTGTCTCCATGTCATAATGATCTCACAGATAATGTCTGATTGAACCGCGTTTGAGTTTGGTGAAAATAAGAACTGTCCGAAACCAAAACTCAATTTTCTGGTTGATGAACTTTGATGCTGTAGGACAATGGTAGCAGAATGCTTTGCGTTATAATGTTCAATAGAGCAATGACTGAACATGTCTGAGTTCAATCGGTCGATACAGCAATGTTGAAGAAGTTCATTTGTTCCTTTCTGAAGAAAAGTTGCCCCTTGAGTGGACGGAGGATGAAACTTGGTGTTGTCAATGTTATTGCTTTCTGAGTTTCTTTCAAATTGCAGTACTGGAAATGTGTCAGAAACACTGGTAAAGAAATCTGCATGGTCTGGAAACACTTTAGTGTCCTTCACTTTCTGTAGTGCTATGTCATTCAGAGTGATGACCTTGGGAATGTCAATGTTATTTGATGGTAATGAAACATCTATCTCAGGAATGGGTGTTGATGATGTTTCTTCTTCCTCAGGAATAGTTGCTAATCTTGTAAAATGTTCAACTTCTGCTTTGATGTCTTCATTATCTGTTTCATGGTAATGTTCAAACATATGAACATGAAATACTCTGGTAACCTTGTTGACATTCATTTCATAAAGCAGGTTGGAAATCTTTCTGGTGATGGTAAATGGACCTTGCCATTTGTAGAATAGCTTGTTACTCCAATCTGGTAACAGTAAATTGACTTGATCTCCTTGAGCAAAATATCTTGATTTCATGTGTTCATGTAATATTCTTTGACTTTCAATGTTCTTGGATGTAATGGCTTCGTTAGTTGACTCGCATTCTTTCAAATGAGGAATACTTGTATGAGTGATAGAGTCAAGTTGCATAGTTTTTCTTTTGTTTGGTATAGCCAAAGTTGATTGAATATAAGTATCTGCTTCTGGTTCATGAGACTTGTCTTGATTGACTTCAGTTTGGCCAGTTAGAGTTCTTGTATCATTGTTAGAGACTCTGGGCATGTCGTCTTGTTCTTCAAAGTTCAACAATGGACATTCGGGAATTGGAGGTGGACTTATGACCGGTAGGGATGGGCTTGATGTAACTGGGGGTGTCCATGTTGAATGTTCTTGATTGTTGCTGGCTACTGGACTAGTAACTGGTTCTGTTGCATTCTGCATAATTTGAGTAACTGAGGTAGCCATGTGATTATTTTGGCTAACTTGTTCAGGTGCCAAATGTTCTTGTCTGGACATGGATCTTGTCATTACTGCCAAACATTTTTGACCTTGCTGTATGGCATTTGTACATTCAGTAAGTTCTTGAGGAGTGCATTCTTTAACTCCTTCTATGTTTCCAATGATTAGGTCCACTGGTAGATTGGGTGTTACTAATGCTTTTGTTTGACCACTGAAGAATGGTGTAGTAACATAAATGATGGCCTCAGGTAACTTGCTGACAGTTCCGTTGAATGCAGTGACTTGGACGTGGTTGCCTGTGAAACGGTTTGCGTGTACGAAGCGTTCATGTACTAATGTGGACGTGCTTCCGGTGTCACGAAGAACTTCCACCTTCTTGTCTCCTACAAAGCCTGGATAAAATTTGAGACCATTGGGTTTTGCAATGACTGTCATAGTTGAATGCTCATTGTAATAGCTTCTGTTATATGAGCTTCTGTTTGGCATATATTGTGGTCTGGAGTCCTGTGAATGACTTCTGTAGAGAGGTTTGTTGTTATCTGGTTTATTGTTTCCAGGTGCTTTGTTGAGATTGTATTGCTCTCTATTGCTGTATCTTTGAGTTGGTGATGTGGGTCTATCAAAATTTTGATTTTTGGAGACTGCCTGTTTTTTCCAACATTCCTGAGTTTGGTGACCCTTTTTATGGCAATATGAACATTCTGTGGTTCTGCTGCGGCATTGAGACGTGAAATGCCCTAGTTTATGACATTTGTTGCATTTGATTTTGTCATCTGACTTATATCTTGCATTTTTGTCTTGAGCAAAGCAGACAAAATTTTCTTCAACAGATGGTTTGACTGACTTGTTTGGATAGGCTGCTCTATATTGTCTGATGATCTTGGTTAATGTCTGTATATCAGTAGGATTTCTCTCTATAATGTAGGATTGAATATCTTCTGAGTGAGCATGGGTAATGTTGTCGATAATAATATGTTGACGAAGAGCTTGGTAACTTTCTTCTATTTTTGCCATGGATACCCATCTATCAAACCACATTGACATATTAGCTACAAAAATTTGAGGATCATCATTTTGCTGTGGCCTTTCATTATAGAATTTCTTTCTATAGTTGGCTGAGGTTGCTCCGTATTGGCGCAGTAGAGCTTCCTTGATATCAGAGTAAGTGCTGCGTTCATTGATGGACAGTTGTGAGCAAATGTTGACAGCTTTGCCAGTCAAGAGGGTAAGAAGTGAGCTCGACCAATGTGCTTCAGGTAGACCGGATGTTGTAGCTATTTCTTCAAATCTTATGAGATACGAGTCCATATTGTCAATGTTTTCGTTGAAAGCCGATATTTTGTTCATTAATCTGTATTTGTCAAACATATTTGATTGACCTTGAATTGGAATGCTTTCTTTATTTTCTTTATTTTGTTTTTCGAATTCCATTTTTTCTTTTTCATGTTGCCTTTGTTTCTCGGCTTCTTGCCTTTGTTTCTCGGCGTCTTGCAATTTTTTTTCTTCTAATTGCATGCGTTTTTCAGAATCTTGCCTTTGTTTTTCAGCTTCTTGCCTTTGTTTTTCAGATTCTTGCCTTTGTTTTTCAGATTCTTGCCTTTGTTTTTCAGATTCTTGCCTTTGTTTTTCAGCTTCTTGCTCTTGATATTCTTTCTCTTCTTGTTTCTCTGCCCACTGGTCTGGCTTTGAAATTTGCTTTTCTTTGGCAAATTCTATTAATTCGAAGAATCGTTTTGTTCTAGCACTGGAAGCCATATTTAATTTTTTTGTTAGTTTCTTGTATTGGAGCAAAATGTTCAATATCTGGATTTTGGCTTTATCTCAGATATTATAATATAGTGACAAAGTTCTTGAAGCCTCAATTTGCTAATAAATTCTTGACAGTAGACTTGTAGTTACTGGAGTCGTATGATTGATATATAGATCTATTGAGCCGATGTACTTTTTACTGGTTTAACAGTTGGTTAAATCTGGTCTTCTGTTTACTTTGTGCTGCACATATGATTATTTACTGGTCTTCTTTATAATGCCAGTTATTTGATTTACTGGTCTTTTTTATAATGCCAGTTATTTGATTTACTGGTCTTTCATATTGCCAGTTATTTGCTTTACTGGTCTTTTATATTGCCAGTTATTTACTTTACTGGTCTTTTTTATAATGCCAGTTATTTACTTTACTGGTCTTTTTTTATAATGCCAGTTATTTGACTTACTGGTCTTTTAATAATGCCAGTTATTATGTATATTGGTCTTATTCTTTTTGCCAATTACATATAATAATAGATTTCGTGAGTTAGACGTAACTCTAACGAAAATCTTTATAAAAGAATTATCGATAACCAACTGACCTGTTAAACACAGAAATTCTGTCCTCCGTTAAATAAGAATGAAGTTCCTTTGAAGAGTTTTAGAAATTGGTCCTAGGTCTTGAATAAATTTCGTTAAAAGTTGTCCGTGAACTTTTATTTGTCGGAGGTGCCAGATGTGACAACATTTTGATGGTATGATGTGTTGTCATGCCGGGGATTTTACTTGAATTCAATAGTTAACAAAACTGACGATCTAGACTCACAAATTAATGATTCTTTGATAAAACAAAACTCTGGAACTTTATTTAAAATACAACGTAAGTACAGTTTATGTACAAATTACAAATCAATGAGCTTATTACAAAGGCTTTTCAAACAGAGCTCTTAGAAACGTGACTGACTACAAGGACACTATTTACCTTACCTCCTTACCTTCTTACTACCGCCAATTCTCTGGCGCTAACTCTTTTCAAAAATGTCTTTGTTTAAATTCAAATCAACCAATAGATTTCAAACATACTAATTACGTCCCTTGGGTAAATCCTGACTTGAATGACAAGTGTCTAAATTTGAGGATTAAATCCCGAGACTCATGTCGAGGGCTTATATTACTTTCAAAAGTGAAATGTACAAACAATTCTATAATGTAATCTGTGACAATAACATTGAACATTAATTTAACGAGGTCAACTCAACATTGGTATCGTCAATTAGGAGAGAAAGAGTTAAATGACCAGGTGGTTAAGTGACCGGACACTTATCAGTGGACACATTGTAAAGCATGAAGGAAAAGCTGCTGCTTTTTAAGAGAATCAGTTAGCTGGAATTTAGTGGTGGGGGGAAATAAATTGTCTTTTTTTTAAAATTATATATATATATATATATATATATATATATATATATATATATAGCTCTATTATCTAAAATATATATATATATAGCTATACTATCAAAAAATAATATATTCCTGCATCTTTAAAAGAAAATCTAAAGTATACTCAGACCCCTCTTAGATGTTGAATCATTGTAATTTACTTTTTTTTTTTTTTTTTGCTGTGTTTATTTTTAGTCTATGTGAATCTATTTTTATTCAATGTTCTTGCCTTAGAACAGAGAGATTGAAAAACTCCTTTATCCAACTTTCAGTCGGGGGTGTTTCAAGGTCATTTGTTGTCACCGAGAAGTGCATAGAAGCCTTATTCGTAAAGCGTTGGTTGTATGTGTGTGTGTGTGTGCGTGTAAATGAATGTTGAATGGTGTAACGTTGCAGAATGCAAATGTCGTGCAATGCTGGGTTCTTGCTTCCTGAAGTACTCTTGACACGTGACAAGACAAATATTATAAACTGACCTAAGTCCGTTTTCAGCAGACAAATATGAAGTTTATTTTACAACACAATAATAATAATACTGCACTCCTTGTTAGTGCTGCAAGTCAAGAAATAATAAACAATCCTATCCGCATAACAGCGGTATCAAAAGTATCCAATATATGTTAGTTACAAATCACGTCCGCATCTCAGCGGGTAACACTGTGCAGAAATATAGATTAACCAATACATGTCTCAAAAAGACCACTGGCAGCAACTGCCCACAAGTTACTTTCTAACTGAAATTACTACTACAGACTTTTCTAAGTCGCTACTGTCCATCCCAGACCAAAATATACTTGACCACTCGGTCCAAAGAATACCACTTGACTTCACTGACTTAACTTGACTGCTTGACTTGACTGACTCAAAGTCAACCTCATTCATTCTACTTCCTGTTTTATACATCAGGAATTCCACGTGTCTTTTAAGCTCTTAGCATGACGTGAACTATAGATCAGGCAATGTCAACTAAGACTGTGACAGTGCGCATATGTTACATATGTGAATGTTGTTCATGTTTGCATGTATATTGTTACTGTCAAAGTGGTATTCTGAGGTGGGCAATTTTAGTCTGAAATGGCTTTTGTTTAGACCAATACAATTATCTTTTAAGGAAAAGTAAGGCCAATGACTTTATTTGATTTTTACAGTGGCCAGGTTGTCATGTACTTGTTCGTTGTGTTTCTTTTTTTAAAAAAGGCTCAGTTTATAAGAATGTTTCTTGCGATGCAACATACTGGCCTAAAAAAAAATAATTAAAATCTTTTGAAACAAAACAACTTATTTCATGATATATCATACTATGATTTGACTTTTACTGTTAACTACCACCTGGCCACTTGAATCATTTTAACACTTACATTCAAGATGAAGATTTCACTAGATTTTCAACTGTATTACTTCAGTGTTTGCGTCTGGAATTAAAAGATGTGATCAACCCAGAATGCCCAGAACTATTGTATCCCTTCATGCAGTTCCTGAAGAGTGAGGCAGCGGTCAATGTTTTACAGTTTTGTTTAGCTTGCAGTAAGTCACTTTTTTGTTTTCTTCATTTTTTTTTTAATCTTGTGGTTAACAGATTTTCATAAAAGAAAAAAAATATTATTTCAAGCATATCATTTCAATTAGTTTTCTTCAAGTTCCAAATTAACTATGCACTTTCTCATATTGGTCTCTGGTTAAATATTTAGTTTTTATGTATTTGTGAGATGTGTCAAAATATTTCTTGTAGTGAACATTAATGTCTGTTTTTAACTCTTTATCTCCGTAATTATTTTCTGACAATTGTTCATTTTTCACATTTGTGCGTTCTGTCCAGTCATGATTCAAACTTCAATAACATTTTTGTTTGTAATCAGAAAGCGTTAGTTTCTGGTATAGAATTATTGGAGAATGCATGCTCTTTTTATATAACACAAATTAATGTTTATAAATCCAAAAATTACTTCAATTTAGCGGGGTCAAATCAACGATACTATCGTTAATTAGGAGGGAAAGAGTTAAAACTTTGTTTCTCAGTTTCTGCGATCGCTTCTCCTTAGACAGAACACAAATGTTTGGGTTTTGACACTTTTAGGATAATAAGTTTTCTTATTTGTTTACTACTATAACCATTCATGGAGCCGCAGTGGCTGAGTGGTAAAGTGCTTGGCTTCCAAACTGGGGGTCCTGGGTTCGAACCCTGGTGAAGACTGGAATTTTTTTATTTCAGATCTTTGGGTGCCTTTGAGCCCACCCATCTCATGGGTACCTGACATTAGTTGGGGGAAAGTAAAGGAGGTTGGTCGCTATACTGGCCACATGACACCCTCGGTAACCTCGTTCTGGCCAATTGCTACTTATCTGTTACCTGGTGTTTACCTGTTACTTGTTACCAGCTATCAACTTCTTAATTGTTACTTAATGTAACCTGTTACTAAGTTGTCGCCTTTTACTTTCAGGTGATTTCAATCGCCGTATATTAAATCCTGATGCTTCCCAGAGTGAATTTTCAGATCTGCATAGTACAGTCAAAGATTTATATAATGTCTACTGTGCACCTAATGCCTTGGACCGAATCAAATTTGATGATGATATTGTAGAAACATTACGTGAAGGTATTTGAGTTAAAAATATTTTTAATCTTTATGCCCTAAGAAACATTTAATCATATGTATGTTTAAATTTTTTCTCACAAAAGTTTTTCCCTCATAAGTTTGTGATTGTGTCTCAATAAACAGCTCTTTAAAAGATGTTCATTCATTTACCAAGGAATCTTATACGAGATTAAGATTGATAGTAAAAATTTGCTGTTTTTTTTATGACTATTAATTTATCGTTTATGTTTTCTCTTTAAAATTGACAATACAGTTGTGGAAGGTCCCCCAGATCAGGTGATTAAACTACGGACATCAGCGCCTTTGTTTAAGTGAGTCATTGCACTTGAGCTGTATTTATTGTTTCAAGTTAGCTTTTGCTTGTTTGTTTAATTAATTTGTTTTCCAAATATATATAAAATTTCAAAAGAGATTTGTATTAGAGATTTTCCATTATGGGGAAAAAGCTATAAATAGCTAGCTTTCTTGGTGTATCAGGTGTACAGAATGAAATGTTGATACATTACATTTATAAAAATGTACATGATAACTATTATGCACTATATTACATTTTTAGCACAAAATAATTCCATTATAGAAAAAGATCAGACTTTATTAATTAATTAATTATAGCTTGTTATATAGCGCTACTTTCATGCTTATAGCATGCTCAGAGCGCTATGGTCCAATCTCATTTGTGGACCTGTGTGTGTGTTTGGGGGGGGGGTATCTGGGAGAAGGTTTTCTGTGCTGCCTTTAGGCGCTCAAGTTGGGTGTCGTACCTTGAGCCCCCTTCATAGGTAGCCAAGCCAAGTTCAAGCGTACTTGACCTCTCAACCGCGATTCCCACTTTCACTTTATGACAAAACTTAGTTAAAAACAAATGGACAACTAGCTAAAGGAGATTTGTTACTTCGGTCGTGTTGTACCCATTGAGATATTGCTAATAGTACGGCTCAGTTCTTTTATTTTTAGTTGGCAACAGTGAAGTTTAATTGAGTGTCCGTGACTGTTTAGTTTATCAAGAAAATCTCCATTAGACTACCAGTGTTTGTGTATTGTTTATAAATGGATAACTTTTATGTGTGAATTTGTACAAGAAAAAAAGGGTATCAGAAATCTAATTAATATAAATGCTTCTCTTTGTCCAGAGCCTATGAACATGCCTACAATCTTCTAGAAAACAATTTCCTCCCAATGTTCCATCAAAGTGACGATGTAAGCTTCTAACATTGAATCATTTTTTACAATTTCAAACTGATTGCAACTCTTGTCTGCATTTTGTGTTTTAATTGTATGGAACAAGTTTCAAAACTTATTTTTTTCTTTTCAGTATTACAGTATGATATGTGGGGACAGACCGAATGCACTGTTGACTAAACAAATGTCAAGGTTGGTGTGATAGTCTTTCCTGGAAATACCTTTCTCTAATTTGTTATAAGACCTATAGTTTGAGAGTTATTTCCCATGGTTTACAGTTGAGTAAAATCGCTAAAATTAGAGACACTCAAGAAATAAGACGAAAAAATAAATTAGAAAAAATACATACAACATAGAATCATAACTTACAAATGCAAAAAAAAAACAAAAAAACTTTTAAAAAACTGAGAAAAAAATAAAGGCACATTTCTTATTCCTTATGCTGGGACAAACTTGTATTCATGCATCTACTTCCCTAGAGTTATCAGAGCAGAAATGGGTTGCTTGAATCAGGAAAACCACTGTACAACTAGATTAACACATGGAAAGGTGTAGGACAAAATTATCTTTTTTTGAAGGAACACCTGTAATTTATAAGATAGGTTTTGGAGTTTTTCCCCCTGATGTAAGTAAAACTATCATCCTCCTCTGTTGATAAAGATGATGTTATTCTGTAAGGGTAGTTCTCCGCTATGTTGATAAGAGATGATGTTATTCTGTAGGGGTAGTAGTTCTCTGCTATGTTAATAAGAGATGTAAGTAAAGCTATCTCCGTTTTCTATATTGATAAAGAGGAAATTATATTCTCTCTACTCTTGATAGAGATGCTAACAAATGTGCCTTATCACGTCTCAGATCATGTTGACCAACTGGCGTATTTCGCTGACCATTGGTCAGTCATATTGAATCATTTTGCTAGTTTTGATTTTGGATGCATGCTGGGAATGGGAAAAAATATTCTCAGATAAGACTTTTTGTCTTTAAAGAGAACCCAAAAGATAATGTTTTTGAAACATTTATTGTCGGTCTCATTATAGTGTCACTGAACTCCAACATAGATTAGGTTGCATGTCAGTGTCTTATGCACCCATTGATAACATTAGCTTTATTACCTGAGAGGACTTGGTAGCTAAGTTATCAGGCGTTCCTTTAGAAATGAAGATAATTATGTCAAAGCAGGATGGCAGGGAGGTGGCTGTGGGCTTGAGTTTGAAGGTTTGAGACCTAACCAACACAATGAGAACAGAGCGTATACCACCTAACCAGGCAGCTATAAATGTGTTATACAATACTGCATTATAATTAACAAAACAATTATGCTAATGAAATAATAAAGAAAAAACCTTTATCTAACCACATTACTAATCAATGTCACGTATCATATTTGTTTACATAATTTTGTTATTTTTTATTTGAAATAAAAGGAATCAATAATTTGGTTAAATATAATCTGCATATCTGTTCTTCTTCTCTTTTAAGTTTCTTTGGTGGTAAACTGAACAGTCTTAGGTAATGTTGACACTGTTTATGTTGCTCCATGTTTTGTTTCATTTCTTTCAGAGAATGACTCTTTTTTTTCTCATTCCTAGTTTTTATTTCCAGCAGACACCTGAATATTTTTAATGTTTTCACATTGTTTTAATAGTCATTTTATTCTTGAACTACTGACCTAATAACATTTGGCTTTGGGTTAGAAAAGATTACATTTTTGTTTAGCTGGAAGTACATAATGGAGGGAAATAATGAAGTTTCTCATTAGGACAATAGAAAATACATAATTATGATTCCAGGGTTTTTAAAAGGCTTAATCTTAAATATTTAAGCTTCTATTTTGACAACATAAATCTCTTAATGTACATATTTTGGGGTGTAAGCTTTGGCTATGACAACATTTTTTAAGGGGACAAAATTTTTTAAGGGGAAAATCTATGTAAAACTTTTTTTTAGTTGAATTAATTTATATATATATATATATATATGTATATATATATATATATATATATATATATATATATATATATATATGTATATATATATATATATGTATGTATATATATATATAAACAACACCTAGAAACATCCGATTGTAATATCTCTTAATATAGCTCAGTTCGACTACTTTCATTAGATGTCAGCAGTGTTGAAGTGTGTCTGTCCTTTGTGTTGTAACCCTAGCTTTCTTTGATGTTTCAAAACTAACGTTCGTTTCTCTAAACCTTTGGGTGTGATCACTGGATAATGTGTGTGTTGTCTTCTTTACTGTAACCATGAGTCTAAAAACTAACCCATTCAACGGAGCCAAAACTAATGGAAACTGGTGGTGTGAAATTTTCACGAGACATTTCGGTTTGAAAAAGATGTTGCTACATGTCATGTTCATGAATGCACGATAATGGAGAAACCTCTTTTTTTTTTCTAGAGCATAATTACGACATGAGAATAATGTCATATATAATTGATCATAGACTTATCATTTTATATGAAACCTTCATCTTGTAAAAAATTTAAAAATAAGCAATAGTTTTTTTGTAAAATTAAAATGTTTATAAATTACCAGAGCCCTGTAAGCTAGAGCGTTACTTAGAGATGTCCAACATTAAATTTCCATATTTACTTTCAAAGGTTGTCAATGGGGTTAAGCTCCCAATGTCTATAAAATACTCCTAATGGCATGCATCTCAAATAGCCTCTGACAACTAAGTCCAGCTCATTTACTTATAGACAAGTTTAATTTATACCACATCACAGGCATGCAGGAAAAATAAGAGGACATATTTTCTTTTATTCCTAAATGCAAGGTTATAAAATGGACACATTTGTGCTTTGGCCATTAGAAAACACAGTTCATATGCTTATATTCTTTTTATATATATTTGAAGTTAGTATTTAGTGTGTAGTTTATTGGTGTGCTTCCACAACCATTCATTAGAGTTTTTATCATGTCATTTTTTGTTCTCTGTTGGATTTGATATTGTTAATGTTAATCTCTGTAGGATTGATATTTTTTAAAGATCGCATAGATTTAGTTTGTAATCTTTCTATGTGGCTACAGCCCCTTCAAGTGTATAATATGTTTCTCTCACTAACCTACACAGATTCTACCTGTCACTTGTCAAATCTTTCATGTGAGAATGTTTTCTGATTCTTTTTATGGTTTCTCTTTATTTCTGTTGAAGAGTTGACTAACACAATCAATTCATGACTTTTAATTTGCACTTGGAAAATGTTGAGTATTACATTTAACATAATTTCAAAAGTTCTGTCTAGTTGTTTTTTTTTCTTCTTAATAACTAAACAATTTTTTTGCAATCTTGATTCAGAAAACATATTTCATCTAATGAAAATCTGAATGTTAAAACATATAAATGCTAAAAAGATCTTGTTTCTGTATACATACGAATCTAACTTGTTTTCAAGTTTATTGCCACCAAATGTATTGTGACCAATTTAAGCAAGTATATTTGTTTATGAATTCATGTCTAGTTTTGCTTTCATTTTTTTTTTCAGGCAAACTAAGAAAAAAGATTTCACATTAGCTCAGTTCGGAAATAAGCTGAAAGATGTTTTCAAGTCTGCAGGTAGTTTTGTAGTTAGCTTAAAGATTTTTTTTTAATCTGAAGGTAGATTTGTAGTTAGCTTAAAGATGTTTTCAAGTCTGCAGATAGTTTCTTATCTTCTTATCTTATATAATACAGACGTTACTTCAAAAAAGAAGATGATTACGTCCTACGCGTCATGCATTTAGTCATGCATATTAACCAATGACTTAAATTCTGCCAAGTCACTGGTTTTCCTGGCTAGCTCAGGCAACCCATTCCATGCTCTAATAGCACTAGGGAAGAAGGAGTATTTGTACAAATTTGTCCTAGCATATGGGACGAGGAATGTGCCTTTATCTTTGTGTCTTTCAGAGTATTTTATTAAATTTTGTTTTTGTATTTGAAGATTATGGTTCAGTGTTTTATGTATTATTGCTACTTTACTTTTGAGCCTTCTGTCCTGAAGGCTTTCTAAATTTAGTGATTTTACTAAAGGTGTTACTCTAGTCAAATGTGAATATTCGTTTGTTATGAATCGCACTGCTCTATTTTGTGTCTGTTCTAGTTTCTTAACGTTTTCTTGAGTTGAGGGGTCCCAAACAGAGGATGCATATTCTATTATTGGCCTAACCAAGGTTAAATAACATTTTAGTTTTATGTTCTTATTTGATTTATAGAAATTTCTTTTAATAAACCCTAATGCTTTGTTTGATTTTTTTGTAGTTTCATCAATATGTGGATTCCATGACAGTTTTTCATTTATTATAACACCTAGGTATTTTGCGTTTTTAATCTGTGTTACTGGTTTGCCATGAATAAGATAATTGGAATTAATTTGTTTTAGTTTTTTTGTTACTCTTAACAACTGACATTTTTCTGGGTGGAAAGACATGCTCCAATTTGATTCCCATTTCTGTAATTCATCTAATTCTCTTTGTAAAATATCTGTGTCTTGTGTTGTTTTTATTGTTCTATATATTATGCAATCGTCTACAAATAATCTGACTTTTGTTCCTGAAGTAATGCAATTTGGTAAATCATTTATGTAAATTAAAAATAGTAGTGGACCCAAGACTGTACCTTGAGGTACACCTGAGTTTACTGTTATCGGTGTTGATTTAGAGCCATTTATTATTACAGTTTGTTCTCTCCCTATCAGAAAGTCTTTAATCCACTGATGCAGTGGACCATTAACGCCGAAATATTTTAATTTTTTAAGCAAACTATGGTGGTGAACTTTGTCAAAAGCCTTAGAAAAATCTAGTAAGATAGCATCTATTTGTTCACTATTATCTAAACCTTTTGAAAAATCATCAATTAGTCCTATTAGTTGTGTTTCACATGATCTATATTTCCTAAAGCCATGTTGGTATGGTGTGAGGACATTATGTTTGTCTAAGTGGTTTATGATGTTGCTACATATTATGTGTTCTAGGATTTTACATGTGATGCTGGTAAGTGATACTGGTCTGTAGTTTCCTGGGTCAGATTTTTCTCCTTTTTTAAATAGGGGGGTGACATTAGCTTCTTTCCAGTCCTTTGGTACTCTGCCCTGGTTAAGTGAAGCCTGAAAGAGTATTTTGAACACTGGGGCTAGTTCATTACTTAGTTCTTTGAGTAATCTAGCTGGAATACCATCAGGTCCAGAAGCTTTATTTGGTTTGGTGTTGGCTAATAGTTTTTGAATTCCATTTTCTTGTACTACTATATCTTCTATGTTGTCTACTTGGTTCAAATTCAGTAATATGTCTTTGTCTCCTGGGGCTGAAAATGCTGATGCAAAGTATTTGTTTAGAATGTTTGCTTTAGTTTCATTATCATTATGTATTATGTTATGTTCATCTTTTAATGGCGCTACGCCTGTTGTTTCCATTTTCTTAGACTTAATGTATGACCATAGGTTTTTGTTGTTGTCTTTAGATATTACATTGTTTATGTATTCACTCTGCAGCTGTCTGCTTACTTTTTGGGTTAAGTGTTTAATTTTTATATACTTTTTGTAAACTCTTTCTGCATTAGTTTCTTTAAATTTTCTATAGAGGTTTTCCTTCTGTTTACAAAGCTTCTTTAGTCTATTATTAAACCAGCATTTATTTATTTTGTTTGATGTGTATTTAGTTGGTATTTGATTTTCTATAATGCTTTTAAGATGGTTTTTAATGAAATTCCAGAGGTCATCGACTGGTTAGTTAATGTCTTTTTCTAATAAGAATGTTTGTTGAAAGTTTAATGCAGCTTGGTGTAGTTGTGTTAGGTTACATTTATTCCAGAGTAAGATTTTTCTTTTGGGTTTTGTATTGGCTACTGCTTTTATCTGACTGTGTATTTTTATGATCTCATGGTCTGATAGACCAGGGATAATATCATAATCAACTACTAATCCAGGTCTGTTGGTTAAGAAGAGATCTAATGTGTTGTTTAATTTAGTTGGCTTTTTTTGTAGTTTTGTAGTTAGCTTAAAGATTTTTTTTTATCTGCAGGTAGATTTGTAGTTAACTGTGCTGGTCTAATACTCAACCATTATTTTTCTTTTGATTCTTGGAAAAATCGTGATTTTTAATTGTAAATGAATGTAGTGAATGTCCAGAGGCTATGTTCGAAAATCTGGGTATTTTTTTCCTCTGTTGTTGGGTAGACGGTGTTTTAGGGCTACCTCATCAGTAAGGTGTATCAGAGCTCTTTTGCATCTTTTGTTTGTTTTTTTTCTTTTTCTCTGTGTCAGTAGTTTGTTAGGATGGTCATCTTCCGACCTTCTGTATCTCTCAATAGCTTCTAATGCTGCTCTGTTAAGAGGTTCAATATTGGAGTCTATTCCACAGGCTGCTGTGGGAGTAGTTCTCATACCTCCGATGATTAGACGCAAGGCTTGGTTTTGGATTGTGTCTCATGATGATTGATAGGTTTTGCTGGGTGCTATTTGTATGGAAAGACAGTTATCCATGACAGATCTGACGTATCCAGTGAATAACTGTCTTAAGGTTTTTTATTTGGCTCCCCAGGATGTTCCTGTTAGGTGTTTTATTATGTTTGGTGCCTATTCTTGTAAATCTGCCATAAAATAGAGCGTATCAATCAACTTGTTCCATAGTTGGCTAGATAGTAAGTAGTCTAGTATTTTTATTTTCTTTTAAGCCTTTCCATTATAGAAATAAAACTTTTTTTTTTTACACCAGATGAAAGATTGTCAAATAACATCGAACCAGCTTTAGATGGGATGTCCTTAAATTCAGTTTCTGTAAGTCTGTGTTCAGTATCTGTTAGTCTGTGTTAGTATCTGTAAGTCTGTGTTCCGTATCTAAGTAAGTCTTTGTTCAGTATCTGTAAGTCTGTGTTAAGTATTTGTAAGTCTGTGTACAGTATCAGTATCTGTAAGTCTGTGTTCAGTATCTCTAAGTAAGTCTGTGTTCAGTTTCTGTATATAAGTCTCTGTACTCATTTAGCATAAAGTCACATAATTAACAATTTCACAAATTTTGTTCTTAATACTTTTTTTTTTTTTTACAAAGTACCATCATGTTTTGTTTTGTCTCAATAGCAGCCATCTGTATGTGTTGAAGAGGAACTTGAGGATTCAAGCTTAGACTGTGATCACTCCATGCATGACCTCAGCTCCTGGAGGGTTACTATACCCAGAATAGGTGCAAGGCCAGACCCAGAAAACCCTAGAAAACAGTATTTTGTTTTCATCATTGATATTAGGAGGCTAGATGTGGAGGAAGGTAAGATTAATGCATTATATATATATATATATATATATATATATATATATATATATATTATATATATCCGTTCCCAGCTACAGATTTTAGGTCTTCTAAGAGGGTGCGACACTATGTTAGACACTTAACCTTTCAGCCTCTGATTTATGCTTGTCTTTGATAAACATGGCTGCCTGGTCATGGGGTTTGCGAGCTGGACTGTCCTTCAGACTTATCGATGGTTCTAAGTTCAAGCCCTGTCCGCTGCCATCCCCCATCGTCCTGCAGGAGGTTTGGACTAGGAAGTAAATTATCTTCAACTGTGCGATAATCCAAAACATGTGAAACCTTTTTTTTTTTTACATATTTTGGTCATCACTTCAATTAGGGGCAAGGGAAGTACAGGAAAGGATTTCTTTATTGGTGGAATGATCTTGTGTGTTACTTCAAGGATCATCATCACTGTGGAGTCATGCTAGCCTTTTTTTCCCCCACCTTTATGGAAGATTTTCATGTCTTGCAAGCTTAGGTGGCTCTTGGGGCAATGGTTGGATTGAGGATTTTGTTGGGACAATGGTTGGATTGAGGATTTTGTTGGGGCAATGGTTGGATTGAGGATTTTGTTGGGGCAATGGTTGGATTGAGGATTTTGTTGGGGCAATGGTTGGATTGAGGATTTTGTTGGGACAATGGTTGGATTGAGGATTTTGTAGGGGCAATGGTTGGATTGAGGATTTTGTTGGGGCAATGGTTGGATTGAGGATTTTGTTGGGGCAATGGTTGGATTGAGGATTTTGTTGGGGCAATGGTTGGATTGAGGATTTTGTTGGGGCAATGGTTGGATTGAGGATTTTGTTGGGGCAATGGTTGGATTGAGGATTTTGACCTGTCTCCAGACTTATATATTTATTTTCCCAGATAGGCCATATATTAGATGCAGTGTAATTATCATTTGTTTAGCACAATATTGAATGATGTTTTTATTTGTGTTTTAATCAGGTGAAGAAAGAAAGCAGCAATGGACTGTGGCCAGGTTAGTTTTTTTATGTTGGTATTAATAACCTATTGATTATAAACATTTTCCTTTAATCTCATTCCATTCGTTACTTATTTGACCAGTACACAATTCTTTTTTTAACAGTCTTATCAATTTCATGTTTTTTTAAAGTTATTATCCTTTTTGTGTGCAGGAGATATGCAGAGTTTTATGTTCTGGAGCAGAAGTTGACAGAATTCCATGGTAGGTTTCTGATGGTCTTTAATGTTTTTAAATAAATACAATTACTCATGAATATGATCGACTAAATAAACACATTCTTATGCATAAGAAGTAATAATCTTTTTTTTTTTTTAAGGGTTGTTTTAAATAATACCCTGGTACTGTTAATTAGTAATACATTTGGCTAACATAATTAGGCTTTGTATGAATTCTGAACATTTGATAATGTGCAGTATTTCACGTGATCTTGCAAAACCCAGTTGTGATCTGCATATTTTGCCACATCTGATGTGGATTAAACGCTGCCTGAGTTAATCTTTATAGCACTTCCAAGAGGCACCTCTGTTACACTGTCCTCCTTCAAGCTCACTAATAAAGATCACCCTTGTCATGACCCATACAGGATAGGTGTCTGATCCAGTGTGATTGAGGTAAGTAGTTCTTCTACACTGTCCAGACTGGCCTATTTCTCTTGACAGTGATGCATCTTTGGACACTGTGCTGCCCAGGTACATGAAGTGGTCAACAAAATTAAGGAGGTGACCATGCGTATTGATTTTGGAAAGCTTAGTTCCATTTGTGGACCTGTGAAGCATGACTCCATTTTTATAGGGAAAGATAGATGTGACGAGGCAGCAGCATTAACAAACTCATTAACAGCAAGAAGGACGCAAACATCTGCGTAAAAAAAACTCAGTAACAATCATTTCTTTATTTTAAGTATGGGAGAGGGGAGCTGGATACACTCTCTACTGGTCTGGGAGAGGTGAGCTGGATACACTCTCTACTGGTCTGGGAGAGGTGAGCTGGATACACTCTCTACTGGTCTGGGAGAGGTGAGCTGGATACACTCTCTACTGGTCTGGGAGAGGTGAGCTGGATACACTCTCTACTGGTCTGGGAGAGGTGAGCTGGATACACTCTCTACTGGTCTGGGAGAGGTGAGCTGGATACACTTTCTACTGGTCTGGGAGAGGTGAGCTGGATACACTCTCTACTGGTCTGGGAGAACAGGCAATGTGGATTAGGCATTTACTAACATAATCACAGCATAAATAATCGCAATATCTTCGATTCCAACAATTAAGGATGAGGGCAGTGTTTCACATGACTACCCAAATCTAGTTGCGACCTGCATGTTTTTCCACAGCATAAATAGATAAATCAGAAGTATTTATATAAATTAATTTCTCAGGAAAGTATTTTGTAGAATTGAAGTGTGTAATGGCTCGTTTTCAGGTGAACTGTTAGAATGTCAACTTCCAGCCAAGAAATCTTTTGGAACAAACAAACATGATTTTACAGAAGGAAAAAAATCAGACTTTGAGAATTATTTACAGGTAGCTAGTAGTGTTATACTATTACCTTAGTTCTGAGAATTATTTACAGGTAGCTAGTGGTGTCATAGGACGTAATCATCTTCTTTTTTGAAGTAACGTCTTTATCATATAAGATAAGATTACCTTAGTTCTGAGAATTATTTACAGGTAGCTAGTAGTGTCATACTATTACCTTAGTTCTGAGAAACTATCTAGAAATATAATTATATATGCTACTATATAAATAAATAAATAACTATAAAAAAATCAAACAAAACATTAGCGTTTATTAAAAGAAATTTCTATAAATCAAATAAGAACATAAAACTAAAATGTTATTTAACCTTGGTTAGGCCAATAATAGAATATGCATCCCTGTTTGGGACCCCTCAACTCAGGAGGACATTAAGAAACTGGAGCAGACACAAAATAGAGCAGTGAGATTCATAACAAACGAATATTCACATTTGACTAGAGTAATACCTTTAGTAAAATCACTAAATTTAGAAAGCCTTCAGGACAGAAGACTGAAAAGTAAAGTAGCAATTATACATAAAACACTGAATCATAGTCTTCAAATACAAAAACAAAATTTAATAAAATATTCAGAAAGACACAAAGATAAAGGCACATTCCTCGTTCTATATGCTATGACAAATTTGTACCAATGCTCTTTCTTCCCTAGCGCTATTAGAGCATGGAATGTGTTGCCTGAGCTAGCCAGGGAAACCAGTGATTTGGCAGAATTTAGGTCATTGGTTAATATGCATGACTGAATGCATGATGCGTAGGACATAATCATCTTCTTTTTTGAAGTGGCGTCTGTATCATATAAGTTAAGAGGATGTCAAAGTAGCTATTGCAGGGGGATAGTCACAAGTCATCAGTCAATTTTCCATGTGGATTATTTAATATACTTCTCTACTATTGGATTATATCTCTATACCTGTATCTTTATTGTGTCTGTTTTAGTAACTCTATTCAAGTTTTATATTTTGGATTATTTATTTTGTTGATCTAAGTTAGAAGGCATTTAACTCATACGAAATATATTCCTCGCATTGTTTCTTCAGTGAATCCTAGTAGTGCTTTTTTATAAATTTAAAGGCACCTGTGAATCCAGATATGTCATATGAAAAAATACATCAATACATGTTGAGCTTTTCTTGTGTGAGAGTTAAAAAAAACTGCTATTAACTTCAGTTGAGGCCCTCAGTTCTCTACTACAAACACTGAATTAGTAGATAATATTTCCTAGCCCTAAACTGTAGCAATGACTGCGGGTTGAGTAGTGATTTGGTACTATTGTGCAGACAGTCTGAAGCACATTCCTATTGGCCAGACAGCAATTCTATGTTACATTATTACCATTATTATAGTTCAGTGGTGATAGATTTATTGCTGCTTTCTCTACTTTGAAAATCATTGAAAGTTAGTGCCCAGTTATTGTGACCAGTGCTACTAACAGTTCAAACAAATGGGGCTATGTTTCAGAAACTGCTGACCAAGCCACACTTAAGAAACAGTGAACTACTGTACCAGTTTCTGACTTCAGAGCATGAGTTCTCCACCAGCTTTTTACCTGGGATTAAATTAGGTATAACTTTTACAAACAAAAAACATTTCAATTAACAGTATAACTGCTAGATTGGATTATAAGTAGATAACGAATTATAGTCTATTGTATGTTGATACTAGAAATAATTGTTCATTTTTCTTGATTTTTTTTTTCAGGAAAATTTGTTAAAACAAAACTTGTTAAAGAGGTAATGAAAAAAATATTTAAAAATTGAATATTATTATAAAAAAATAAATAAAAATATTTGTATCAATGATTAATAATTTTTTTTTTGCAATCTATTTTTAAGTTGTTTTTTTTTTCTATGGGAGATTTCTACAAATAGAGACAAATCTATAAATTGCTCGTTTTTTTTGGGTGTGTTGATGAGCTATGTATTTTTAAAAATCAAGTTATTTTGTGTACTTCTGAGCACTGCCAACTCTAATTTCTAAGCTCTTACTTGTAGGACAAAGAAAATTTTTCCGACTTTGTATCAGTGATCTTTTAATATAGAGACGTTGACATTCTTTATTTTGTCTTGTATTTAATTGCTGTCTTATTATATTTTGTTGCTTCTCTCTTCCTATATTTTATTGCTTTAAGAGATTTCTTTTGAAATAGAAATGGGAACTAACTCAAGGATATTTTGCTATTTCCATCAACAGAAAGGACAGCATTTGGATGAGTTTTTGGTGACGTTTGCAACATCAACAGAAGCTTCAAAACCAAAGTCCAGGTAATTGATAACACTGGTCTACAGACACTTCAGTAAAGTCTTGAGACTTTTTAATTACAACAATCACATATACAGCTGGTCTTCAGGCACTTCAGTAAAGACAGGTCTTGAGACTTTTTCATAACAATAATCACAAATAAAACTGTCTACAGGCATTTTTAAGAATGCTCAAATAACGTGTGTTTTATAACTGAAAACATAAATCTACAGACATGTTAATAACACTATATTAAAGTTGATTTAATATCCTAGTAACATTTAGGCATTGTTGTGGCTCTTCGGCAGTGTCGATAAAATCAATTAAACAAACAGGAGGTAACCTTCAGAAACACTGACGAAAGGTCAACAATCGATAAATGGAGTTGAAGCTAGTATTAAACAATAAACACTTTTAATACTTAAGAAGGGATCCGTCTAATGTCCTCTGTTACTAGCCGTCTGTATACTGAAAAGCGTCTTGTTGATAGTGTAACTTAGAGCGTTCTTACTTTTTAACAAACTTTACTTCATCGTCCCTAAGTAAAACTTTCCCCCTCTGTTTGGGATCCCTCAACTAAAGAAATCAAAGAAACTAGAACAAATACAAATGAGATTTATAACTAACGAATATTTTAATTTGAATAGAGTACATACACCATTCCCTTTGGAATTCACTTAACTTAGAGACAGAAGAACAAAAATTAAAGTAGCTATAATACATAAGACACTGAACCATAACTTACAAATAGAAAAACAAAACCTAATAAAATACCCAGAAATACCCTACAAATACTCCTTCTTCCCTAGTGCCATTAGAGAATGGAATGGGTTACCTGAAACAGCCAGGAAAACCAACGACTTGGCAGAGTTTAAGTCATTGATTAACATGCATGACTAGATTGACACATGAAATGTGTAGGATGTAATTATCTTCTTTTTTGAAGTACTGGTAACATCTGTAATAGATAATAAGATAAGTCATTATATTCCCTTTGGAATTGTTTTTCACTGTTTCTTTATCTCCATAGCAAACTGTCCCGTCGTGGCTCAGATACTTCCCTCATGTCAACATCCAGTGACAAGGTAAAATTAAGTATTTGCATTTTTTTTTAATTTCAGTACAAAATCAGTTGACTTTTCTTTTTTTTTTTTCAAATTAATCTCAATTATCTTTCAGTTAGTGCTATTAATGTAAAATTTAGTCATTGAATCAAAATTAGAACTTGTAAGGCTATGACAGTTGTTTCTTGAAAAAAAACCTGTCATCAATGTCATTAAATTAATGGGATAACTCCACAGGTTTTAAAGTAATTATCTCATACCAAAAACTGTTTTAGAAAATAGTGTTGATAAATTTTGTAAGAAAAGTCTTTTATCTTGCATACTAATCACTTCTCGTAAATTTAAATTAATAATTAGTTTCCAGGATGTTTTCAATGTTTATGATGAGATTACATTGTTTTTTTTTTTACTCTTCCAATAAGTGTAATTACTTTAGAATACATAAAGTAGTTAAAGTATTTTTTAATTAGATTTATAATAGAATATTCGCCTTCATTGTTCATGTTCATTCCAGTTGTCAGGTACACACTTTGACAACAATATGAACTTTGGGTTCCAGCCACCCAGTTCAAAGCGAGATCTACCTCACCAGGTCAAGGACATTGATGGTGCCTTTGATTACCTTTTATTTTTATGTAAGTTTTGTTTACTGGTTTTGGGTTTGCTTATGTTTTTAAAGACTACTAGTATTTCACAGTCTTTCAATAGAAGCACTTAATAATCATCTAGTAGGATAGATATTTTCCAATTGAAATGGATAACTAAATTTCACAAACCAGTTGCCATTTAGGCATGGATTTAAAGACATCCATCTAGCTCTAATGGATATTTTTCTAGGGAACGTTTCTTGGATATTTATCTCTCCACATAAATTTGACATCCTCACTGTGGACTGTTAGGTCTTTTAAAGGCTTGGTCTTCGATTTTGAAGATTAAGGATGAGTGCAGTATCTCACATGACGATGCAAACCCAGTTGCAACCTGCATATCTTGAAACATGTAATACAGACATAGCCGTTGTCTGCTGGCGGTATATTTAAGTTTTCTTTTCCTCATCTGCGCCCTGTCTCTGTCAAGGTCTCTTCTTTGGGTCTATGTGTCGTGCGACTCTGTTGGTTCTGGTCTTTTAAAGTTAACATAAAAGTTTGTCTCTTAGGTCTGTCAGCACACTCAATGCCAATGACTCAGGCTTAAATTATTTAGTTCTTGTCACACACATGAGCTAGCCAGGAAAACCAGTGACTTGGCAGAATTTAAGTCTTTGGTTAATATGCATGACTGAATGCATGACGCGTAGGACGTAATCATCTTCTTTTTTTGAAGTAACGTCTGTATTATATAATAAGATATAAAATTGATTTTTTAAGCTTACTTTACATACATAAAATTGATCAATAACATAGGTATCTAGTCTTTGTTTAAAACTAATTTTAGTTATTTTTTTTCATCATGAAAATACAATGGTGTTTCTTTCAGTAAAAAATGTGTTCAGAGCTCCTGAGTGGTTCATGGGGCTGATGTTCAGCGCTAGAATTTTGTTGAAGGAGACTGTAGAGAACTATCTAGACTACCACATAGAATACAAGTTGAGTCAGGTGACTCAGGAACATAGACTTGTTGGATTGGTGAATTTGTTGAAAGGTAAAAGATATAAACATTGGATCATATATATAAATCACTTAGGTTATGTTCTGTTACAGTCTCTCATAAAACTGTAATTGTACAATTTTCTGTTTCAGAAATTCTTTTCTTTGATGATGACCCACCAAGGTAAAACTTTTTCCTGTAAAACATTGATTGTATCCTAATCAAAATATGTATGATAACTTTAATGTGGGATTTTTCTTTTTGAGTTTCACAGAAATACTTGTTGCATGTCTGAAGAAATGATTGATTGTAATCAGTAACAATGCTGTTTTTGAATAAAAGTGGTCGCAATAGAGAGTTTTTTAGTTGGCAATAAATATGTACAAGATTAAACAGAAATAACCTTCTCAAAAATGAATATATTAATAATATTAAGGCTTGTCTTCCTGTCCGAAGATCAATAATTCATGTTGCTTTACACATCTAGTTGTGATGTACATATCTTTTTCACATCTAACGCAGACATAACCATTGTTTGGCGGTGACCAATTTAAGTTCTCTTTTCACCATCTTGGCCTGTCTTCAGCAGTAGATTTCTACTGTATCCTGCTGCCTCTGTAAGAGATCTCCTGCTGACTCTTTTGGAAGCCACCAGGTGCTCTCGAGTTGAAGCAAGCTGGGGCCTAAGCTGGTCTTTTAATTTATTGCAGTGATGATAGCAATAACTGTTTGTCCCAAAACACTTTGTGTCTGTTTTGAGTTCTCTATGATGTTGTTTCATTACAGAAGTGATGAAGATAAGAGAATCAGATATGCTTCAGCTTACAAAGAGTTATTGGACTTTCTGCCAGGTAAATTAATAAGTGGCTTGTAATTTTAAGTATTACCTAGTTGTAATTTTATTTTGGCTTTGAATTTCAATATGTGTTTGACCCTTCTCCAAGATGTACTGCACACTGCCCTTGGCAACTCCAACACAAGAGAAGGCTGCGAACTGCTACTACAGATATTCCAGCAGCCAAAACTCAACAAACAGGTGAATATTTTAAGCATCATTTTATGTGCAAATTATATTTTCTCAACATTTTGCTGCAAAATATTATAAAATATAATTTTCCAAAATTATTTGCAGAATTTTAGCAACATTTTTAGGTTTTCAAGTGATCAAAGCATTAGATAATATTTTTTTTTATCACTTTATCATTTTTTTATTCTATACTTTTTTTTTCTGGACAGCTGAGTTATGTGCTCTTAGATATTGTAGTACAAGAACTGTTCCCAGAGCTCAAATAAAAATGGCGGCAAGCTGAGTTAAGATGGGAAAACTTTTACATTGAATAAAATGCTGGAAGCACACACACTTATGAAGTTGTGTATCTCTTAGTGAGCTGTGAATTCCTCATATAAATTCAATGAACTCTACTGTGACAACTGCAGCAAAGGCAACAGGATGGAGACTTAACTCTTAATCACCGGAGACAAACTTGATGCACTATATCATTCTTTCTAATTCTGCACACATTTTAATTTGTTCAAGGCTTATGTGTTTGTGGCTGTGTCATTGCAATTATAACGTATTGACTGATATTGTTAAGAAATCAAAGTTTTACTAAGTACATTCAAATTCATTGAATACTTTGCAAGTCTTTAAATACAGTAGGAGAAATTTTTTCCCATAAATTATTGATCAAATTATGCAAAGTTCTGGGTGATTTGGATCATATTTGATCCACTTGAGTAACAAAATGTTCAAGTGTTCTAAAAATATTTGTAGTGAAACGGATTCACAGAACCCAAACAACTGGGTCTGAAAAGTTGGAGATAAACCAAAGAAATAGTGAAACTGACTCTTTGGAAGACCAAGTTTTACAAAGATTCACAGGAATGTAATTCTAGTCTATAAGAGATATCTTACGGGATAACAAATCGTTACCAGTCTATAAAGTTGTACGGACATGTATGTGTGTGTTTGTGTGTGTATACGATAAATGCAAGAACACGGAGGGTGGATGCCCCATTTTTTTTTTTTTTTCCTTAGTTTATTTTCAATTTCTGATGTCATCAAATTTCATCTTTATTTATATTTCACAGATTTATTTTTCAAAGATTTTTACACACTTGTTCTATTTTAGTGACACCTAAACTTTTGTGAACTATTTATTACTATGGCTCTGTTGTTCCGTTGTGATCTATTATTTGCTACTGTTGCTTCGTGTCTTATTGCTACTTAGTCTAGACATTGATTCAATGCATTTGCCAGCCTGTGTTGATGTGTACATAATTGTTGTGATATTTCTTTTGAGTCAATTGTGTTCACACTGCCAATTTGGCCACAAACACAGCAATTTTCTGGCCAGTTTTCTAATTGCTTTTGTCATTGTATAATACTTTGTGAAGTTGTTGTTTTTTTTGGCTTGTCTTGGTCAATACATTTTAAGGATAAGGCTGTAAATAAGACATAAAAATATAATCCAATTAGTTAGTGACACAATTTATTTATTTTGTGATATATCTGTCTGAGATTTTAAATGATTTTAGTTCCTGCCCAATAGTTGCATTGTGGGTGTTCTAGTATGAGCGGGTTTATGTCAACAAATAATACTCGTGTATTCTTATTATTACATCAAAAACAAGACATCAGGGGGCATACACCTAAAAAAAATGAACAGATTTCTACATTTTTCCATTCGGATATTAATTTTGCTGTTGTTTTTTTTTAAGTGTGTCATTTAAGTATTTATTTGGGGGCGGGGGGGGGGGGGGGGGGGATGCCTAAAAGACATTTAGGGATATGAAAACTTAATCTTTTTTTTTTTTCAATTTTATTTTCCAGATATAGGTAATTCTTTATAGAAATTGTATTTTTTTTACGCAGACAATTTATTTTTAATTTCATAGGTGCCTTTCAGAAGGTCCTTTAAAATGGGAACAACTTGAGCAGGAATGCAAATAATTTGCTGACGTAATAAGGTTCTATCTCATCATATCCAAAACCATTCTGTTAACAAACTCATCTAAATGTTAAAAGATAATATTCTCAGCCCTGTTGATCTTCAAAACTGAGGGGGGAGGGGGGGGGGGGGAGATCATTTGTTGAAACACAGATTGGGTACTCGTACATTGCAATTAATATTTTGTAGAATTTGTATAAACTTGATGCACTTGAATATGTAGATTGTTACTGTAAGTATGTTTTCATCTCCTGTAACTGTTTGTGTCTATGAGAAAATATTTTTTCTTTCAAATCTGATTCACTTTGCGTTGAACCATAAAAAGGCTCACTGACTTGTGAAGCTCATCAGACAATGTACTAGTCAGATGTGTCTGTAACTCGGCCTTCAGTTTGATCACAGCGTTTGACTTCTCCTTATGTTGTATGAATAGAAGTCAACCCTCAACTCATGTTTGAAAGTGTCCAATCGTCTAGTTTGGAAAATGTCTGACCAAATCTTCAATAACATCGCTGATTATGTTCTTATGTACAACAATAGAAAAACCTAGCTGGTCTGGGTCCAACAAATAATTGTTTCTTGTGTATTTGTTCTCACTTCATATACAAGCCAAGGTTAGCTTGAAACAATCATTGAGAATCCTTTTTAGTCTAGTGTGTTTGAAGACCAAAGGAAAAACTTATAAATGTGTTTTTATTGCGTCTCCTAGTCAGCCTTCTTCAGTTGTGTAGAAACAAAAGAGCTAAGACTAAGACTGCTTTATTGATCCGTACGGAAATTTGTTGTGATTACAAGGACTTGTTTCTCATATAAAGACAACTAGATCAGGTTTCATAGAAAGTTATTTGGGTGGACAGTTCTTGTGGATCTATTTTTGTATCTGTTGTTGCTATTTTAACATTTAGCCTAATTAGTTTGTTGTTTTTTTTCTAACAGTTTTAAAACATTTGACTGAGACTTATAAAACTTAGTCAGATATTTTCATGGGAATTCAGCCCAACAAGGGGCAGTAAATCAACCTAATAAAGAATTTTCATAACCAAGTTTTAACACAGTTTGAGTTTTAAAACCCAAATTACATTTCAAATACATCTCTTTAAGCAATAAATGCAGAGACAATGTGGGATCATTATCAATGTAATGAAACAGAAAAACTTGGGAGTGATTTTGACAAAATAAGCAATTTTGAAAGATCTTTGTTGCCAACAAAATAATACAAATTACTTTGTGTTACAAGCTTAGGAATGTGTTTCTATGATGCTAAAAACATATCAGTATGTTTTTTTAAAATGCATAGCTTTTCAATGCTTCCTTATTCGGCAAATCGGATACGTCGTAAAGCTAGCTATTTATAGATTTGCTTCTACTTATGAAAATCCCCCATAGCACGAACAGTTTTAAGTTTAAGAATGAGATTTTTCTTCTTACATTAAGAGAAGTAATGTTTTTTTAGTCAAGTGTTTATATTTCAGAATGTTTCTTATGGCTTGCATTCATCATTAGACCTAAAGTGAGCACACTAGATTAGACTCTACATACTTGAAGAATCACTTTAGAATCTTATGTGAGTGTGTTCTAATTGCTTTGCAGTTGTCAGATGAGATTATCAAGTATGATCTGTTTCGGAGCCGACACACATATCAAGTATAGTTTCAATCAGATCTATCGCAGCTCATGAGATGATATCAATATCATGGAAACATTAACTGACTTGTATATTAGTTGCAGGATGCATCCGCGGCTTAACTTGCTTCTCTGTGTGTCTTATTTTAACCTCATTTCTTTTTATCTTCCAAACTGTTCTTGTATCCCATCATGCAGTGCTGCTGTACAAAGTCTCATTAATCATTGTTTGCGTGCTAAAGAGATTTCTTTTTAAAGACTACTTTCAGGTTAACCTTTACCAGAAAACCTATTGTCACAGGAAAATAGATGATAGACTAATTTGATGAACAATTATTAGATAGAAATTAGGTTGTCTGATGCAAATTTTCTTTCTTGTATGTGCAATAACAGATTAATAAGAATACATTTATCCTCATGTCACCGAAAAAGATAAAAGCACTACACTTGATGGATTGTCTCAGGTCACCATTAATGAATATGTAAATAACTGTATTGAAACAAAAAAATTGTATTGTCTATATAAACAATTTTAGTTTGTTTTTGGCATCAAAATTTTTTGGTTCATTTACTTGTTTATGAAGAGATTGAACTCTGTTTTCACCTGCTTCAAAATGTTCATCCCTGTGTCTGCTTTTTTTTCTCTTCTTTATTATCTCCCTTTCTTTAAAAAATTAATTTAAATTAAAGGCAGAGTCTTTAAGGGGGAAGTGTTGAATTGAGTTTTTTAAATTGCTTTTATAAATATAAGCCATCAAGGCAGAATTTGTTTGATATGTCCTAGACATAAAGTTAATGATATTTGTGTCATGTGTTTAAGATAAAAATACATTCCTTGTTTCATAATAGTACATTCCTGCTTTGTATAAGTATCTTGAAATCAAAATATATTGTGTAGAGAAGTTTTAGGTTGATTGTTACTAAAAAAATAAATGAAGTTGTTTTGATTTAGAAATATTATGTTCATCACACATATTAAGACAGCCAATGGTTTTGATTCCACTCAAGATATTAGTAGAGAATGACAACACAAATTGTCTTGAGTTCTAAATTGTTCATTAAAATGTTTCAAAATATTTTCTTTTGTTTCTTTACTGGTGTGAATGCTTCTTATAAAGCTTGCCTTCCAATAAGAAGATTAAGCAGGAGTGCAGTATTTCAGGTGGCTAAGCCATTCCAGCTGAGACGTACATACCCATTGTCAGTTAAAGTTCTATTTTTGCTATGCTGTCTACACCTGTCCTGTGCAGTAACTTTCCTTTAGGTCTCAAATGCGTATCCCATGATGCCTTTGTAAGATATCCCAGCTTTCATGTTCGGAAGCTGCCTGCTGCCAAGTGTTCTCCACTATATCAGTCCAAGAAAGTTGACGCTTGGTCTTTAAAGTATTTTCAGTGGGCATCTCTGTTATGCCAACTACCTTTCAGCTCACACACACACAAAAAATTGCCAGTTGTTCTTAAACAGGATATGTGAATCTTGACACTGCTGAATAATCAACATACTAGGATGCACAAAGACCTTCAGAATACATTCAATAGAACGTTTCATAGCCTAGTACAAAGTACAGTCTAACATTCCTGTCAACAACATTGACATCACCCCCCCCCCCTCCTCCGGCATTCCCCACTCCTCTAGCACGGCATCTCAAAACATTGAACAAAACTGTATAGGTGTGCAACATCTAGATTTATTTTTTTTCCTATAGCAGTGACAGTATCATGGTGTCACACAAGACACACTCTGTTATAGTGAGAGCACACACACACACACATGATTATAGTTGCCATTTCAAAGTGAATACAAATCTTACCAAATAATAAAAGGATGAGACAACAAGAGAAGACACTGCACTCAAGACGCACAGTGAATCTAGTTAAACACAATATATTTACCAAACAGGCTCATTCTTTTATATTTGTTTTCCAATAACCAATTATAAGTTTCCCTTCTCACTAGTGCTATCTTGTAAGGGATAAACTGTATGTATCTTGTAAGGGATAAACTATGTATCTTGTAAGGGATAAACTGTGTGTATCTTGTAAGGGATAAACTGTATGTATCTTGTAAGGGATAAACTGTATGTATCTTGTAAGGGATAAACTGTATGTATCTTGTAAGGGATAAACTGGGCTATAACTAATTGAATGGATCACCACACACCAAAATAATAAACATTTCAAAATCACACATACACAATTTTTTAAAACCACTGATAAAATAAACGCATGGACAAAAAGATTGAGCAACAGTATTTCGTATGTCATGGTCAAAACAATAAGCCCTAGAGTAATACAAAAGTGTCAGCTATATAGTGATACTCAGAAATACCTCATTCTGGCATTGTAAGAGTTTCAATAAGCACTTCTTAAATACAATATTAACACAGAGATAAAAGGATTAGACAGATGTCAGCTATATAGTGATACTGAGAAATACAAATTCTGGCCTTGTAAGAGTTTCAACATGCACTTCTTAAATACAATATAAATACAGAAGTGAAAGCATTTGACAGATGGCTGTAAAATATTTTCAGATGAAAGAAAAGTTTTTTAAATAGACAGTGGCTATTGGAATTACACAACAACCAATCAATGCTGCTAGTTTTTCTAGTTTCAAAATGAGTCAGCTCTTAATCATTGTGTGAGATGTTTTTGTGTTGTAGGCATCCCCTGTAAATTCGGCAAAAGTTATGGGCCAGATAAGGGTAGGTTAACCAACATAATAAAACCCTAGAACTATTATTATGGCGCCAGGTATCCGCCTTCACACCCTCACCTGTTAGTAAGAGCAGTTTTGCCGGGCTTAATATCTAAGCCACACGAGCAGGCCAGGTGCTGGACTTAGTTGTCAGAGGCTATTTGAGACGCATGCCATTAGGAGTATTTTATAGACAATGGGAGCCTAACCCCATTGACACCCCTGGCCATGACAACCTTTGAAACTATTATAAATATTTCATACAATGTATAAAGCCCTGAGACAAGCTCTTGAGTATATATTAGATGCTATTTTATTTTTTACAAAATCAATCTTTTCCTTTTGTTCAAAAACATACATTAATGAAAACTTAATTTAATTTTACAAAATACTGAAAAAACGTTAATCTATAAGAAAATAGAACAAATAAAAATATGAGATAAAAATCACCAGGAACAAACAACAGAATAAATTACATTGATCATATTGAAAACTGGGAATGTGCAGAAGGTTAAAAAAAAAAGAATAAAGAAATGAAACAAATAATTCAATAAGTGATGTTAAAACTAGTATGCTGCTATTTAAAATATAGAAAGGTAAATACTGCCTATCAGTGTTAAAGCTCTCATTGGACTACTTTATATACAAGCTGCATTATTTATACTGTAGGAGTGAACTGAATTCCTTCAGCCCACTGTACCAGTGAAAAGTTTCGAAAGATGTGGACTCCAAAGAACCTTTCTATAGCAAGTCAACCGGGGTAAAATACTGAAGAAGTGCATACAAAATCATTCATGCATGATTGCAAACAGAGGTCTGTGTTCTCAATTCAAAGCTAAGCAGACGCCTAAGATTTAAACAAGAAAAAAACATTAAAAATACTTTTTTTTAAAGACAATACTCCTTTATACAACTTATAGAGCGTTTGTTTTTCTTAATAACTAATGCCTGTTACATTAAAAAACAATTCCCCCTGGTTAAGCGAATATATAGATCTACTAGACTTTATAATATTGATAGGCCTTTAGATCTAGACTTAGAAGAAGATACACAAAATTTTCTTGAACATTTATTTATTATACTGTTCGACGAATTTGGAAATACCTGAAGACATTTAGTCCATTCAAGATAAATATTTTCTCATTTTCTTGTCAAATTTAATCTTTTTTTTTTAACTTTTAACAGTCAAACTAGAGCTTCCCTCATGAGGCCAACAAGCTACTAATTCTTTTCCCAGCAATATACAGCAACTGTCAAATTTCTAGAAAAATCTTTGGAGTCCTTTTCTACATCCGTGTCCTGTAGGTTTTTGTTTCCATGAAGTTATGAGTTGAATAGAGGTATTCTAAAAAAAAAAAGCTTAAAAAGAAGAATAATAACAAAAAAAAAAAAAAACGGTCTGTCACAGGAGTAACAAAAAAAAAAAAACAGTTGAGTTTGCTTAATAAGTCAAACAGAGAGTCACTTCTGCAATTAAACAATCTCTAATGTTTTCCTGGCAAGTCTTTTCTTTGCTTGTATGGCACTTGGGATGAAAATGTTCAAATCTAAGGTTATCCTAGCTCTATAAAGATCACAACTTTAGAACTACCATGAGAGTAATGCAAGAAATTTTGTGATGAGATTCTGTTCAAATTAAAACAACTTCTAAAAATTCTATAAAATCTTTCGTTAACAAATAGAAACAAAGTTAAGCGATAAGCTTTTTCATTAACAAATAGAAACAAAGTTAAGAAATGTGTTTTTTCATTAACAAATATAAACAAAGTTAAGAAATGTGTATTTTCAAATTAAAACAAAAGGACAAGAAATTATACAGAATTAAAATTGATAATGAACATTGAAATTGTAGAATACCCATAAAAGGTAATTTACTGGGTTTGTTTATGTATTGAAATACATTATGGAATATGGAGTATTAATTTATATTTTCACATCTAAGTTTTTCGTAAAAACAATCATAACAATGTCTTTCCTATCCAACTGAAGAACAAAACCCTTGACCTAAGCCAAAGTTAGGATGTACATTTTGCTCTAAGTCAGGGGTTCTCAACCTGTGACCATTTGCCAGGGGTCGCGTAAGACCATCGAAACTATGGATTGTTTTTGCCTACTCTTCTATAGCTGTATGTGTGTGTTGGAGGGGGGGGGTCGTGGCAGAGTGGGAGATTGTAAAAAGGGGTCACCGAGATTAAAAGGTTGAGAACCGCTGCTCTAAGTAGCATGCATTCTAAAGCTCTAAGAAATATCTGCCGCTAGGCACCACATGTTGGTGACCTCTGCACTATTTCTGGGTAATAAGGCATCAAACAATCATTTCTAATGTAGCACAAAACTTCAAAGAAATTTACTAATAGTGAAGAGTTTCAATTTTTTTTTTTAAAAAGTAAAAATTGAAGAAAAGAAAATTACAGATTAACCCATTAGCTCCTTCTGTAGTCAAGAATGTTTTCTCATTTTTGTCCTAAACCGTTGTAAAATGTTTCTAAAATCCCCTTTTCAATATGCTTGCAAGCATAATTACAAATCATTTTGGAGGTTGCTGATTCTATTTTTTGAAACGATTAGGCCCATAGCCCCAGTATGTAAGACCCCACCTGGGAAAATGAGTATTTTTTTTTTATATTGTACAGGTATTAAAAGTATATATTTCTTTAAACTAGACATTCTATTTTTTTAAGTTGTTTGTTTATTTATTAGTATTAGATCTTGAATTTGATTATTTTTTCAAAATATTTATTTTTTTTAGGATTCTTTTATTCAGAGTTATCCCTCTGCTTAAGGTGTGGGAAGGGTTTTTCCTAACCAGAAATGGGTTAAAAATATAAAACAATTTAAAATGCAAGTAAAATGTTGCCAACTACAATTAGGGTTAAAAACAAAATGTTACATGATTCAAAATGATTTGATCAATAGATTAATTTGTTCAAAAGTAAAACAAAGTACATCAGTTCCATTAATACTGATAGCTACAGTAATGATACAATATTAAATCATTGGTTGTCTTTCTATCTTAAGGTCCTGAGAGGTGGCGCATTGATATACTCATGAACATTTTATAGTTGAAAACAATGAAAGGAAAAGAGCCATTATATTCACAGAAGTAAACATCACCCTGCTAGTGGCACTAAACTTGTGATAGGAGAAGTAATACTGCCATAATAACAATCCAAGAAACATAAGCAGCCCTCAGTCTTATATGCCAACCACTGAGAATACACTGACAGTTGAAGTGAGTACCTATATCAAATCTACCTAAAGATTGATATCAAAGTTCAAAGTGCATTGAAACAAATGTTATTAAAAGCACCACATCAATTTCATGAAACAATCAGCTAAACCCAGGCTGGCTTTCAAAATATGCATTAACTAAGTACAAAGCACCAATATGTACAAACTAGTCTCTTAAACCCAGGCTGACTTTTAAAAATGGGGCAGGAATGTACACAGCACCAACATGAACAGACTAGTCTCATGTATCTCCAGACAAAATTAGATGCAACAATGACAGCTAACCAATTTACTTTCAAAATGCCAACATAAAAAAAAATTACTAATTATGTAACACTGTAAGTTTTGGCAAGACAGATAGGTCAGTGCATGTATTTATAGATAAAACAATATGATGGGTGAGCTGCACCAGTATCTGCCAGTTGAGAGATCAGAAATAAGTTGACCATAGCAACAAGAAATAAAGTGAAGAATGACCATGGCAACAAGAAATAAAGTGAAGAATAACCATGGCAACAAGAAATAAAGTGAAGAATGACCATGGCAACAAGAAATAAAGTGAAGAATGACCATGGCAACAAGAAATAAAGTGAAGAATGACCATAGCAACAAGAAATAAAGTGAAGAATGACCATGGCAACAAGAAAAAAAGTGAAGAATGACCATAGCAACAAGAAATAAAGTGAAGAATGACCATAGCAACAAGAAATAAAGTGAAGAATGACCATAGCAACAAGAAATAAAGTAAAAAAATGACTATAGGGCAACAAAAAATAAGCGGGAAAATGACAATAGCAATAAGAAATAAAGTGAAAAATGACCATTGCAACAAGAAATAAGGGGGGAAATGACCATAGCAATAAGAAATAAGGTAAAAAAAAAAAAAAAAGTCCACAGCAACAAGAATTGAGATGAACCAAACAGAAACATTAATGAACCAAAAGCTAGGAAAAACAGTTATCACATAGGGACTATCACAGTCAAACTTCTTAGTCAGAAATTTGCTAATGAGAATTTTCTTAGGGAAAAAAAAAACAACAACAAAAAGGTATAATAAGTTGAATGTCAACTCTATGCCATTTTTAAATTAGTTACGATCAAAATGATCATCTTTTAAATTGTATGTGAAAAAAAAAAATAATAATTTTATAACATTTTCATGAATACTATAACAAACTACTTTATATGAAATAAAATCGTCAATAATACATGGTTTAAAACGTTATGTCAAAATAAAATGAAGAAATTAAATGGTGCATTTACGGTTAAAAAATAAATTTGGTTTTATAAAAATCTATCTACTCTACCATTGTTGGTGGGGACTAATTGAGGGCTTCGTTAAAATACACAACATTGAGGGACAATGTTATTTTATCAACAGCTTTTTTCCCTGATGAGTCAGAGAGGAATCGCAACAGGAAGGAATGATGCTAAGACTCCATAACTTTTTTATTGGTAGCTTCATTGGTATGCATTTCATAATTCCGCAGATCCTCCATGGACATTTCTAGAACAAACAATATTAATATCTTAACATCAAAAAAACTATACAGTACAGATTCGTTTAAGTTAATCAGCATTTATACTTTTTTAAAATTAATTTGTTCATAACATGTCTCAATGTTAAACACAAAGTCAGAAAATGTGTAGGTACAATATTATTCAGTGTAGTTGAAAGATCAGCTCCTCTTGTCTATAGAATATTTTGACAAAACAAGTGCCTCAAATATACTCTGCCAACCTAGTAAAAACATCTGGCCTGTTTATGTGGCTTAGGCACAAAGCTCTGTAGATCTACTTTTTTTAAGACTTGAGAATGGGGATACTAGGTGCCTCTAGAACCAAGAGCTATTGCCATTCCTTTGGATACATCAGCTGTGTGGGCCACATCGTTCTGACCACTGCTGATGCCCACGCATTTAATGGCCATAGATAAATAACCATTTTTAGGAATTAGGTGTCCCACAATGACCTGATCCCAGTTTAAACAATGTGAAACAAGGACAAGACCATCTGTCCGTTAAAGACAAAGATCATTTGCAATTATCTTCCTACAGAGTACAGCACCAGAAAAAAAAGAAGTAAATCATGCAAAATAATGGGAGACATAGGAACAGATGGATCTTCCGGTAAGACGATTGATCGCCCAGTAAGAGTGGATGATAACAGAAATAATTGAGTTAACAAGTCAACAGAACAACTGTAATGACTCACAAGACAAATATCAGATGAAAGTTATAAGTTCTTAGTAAGACTCTTTCTGGACACTTACGTCACAAGTACTGAAACCTGCTTCAAACCCAAATATTTGATAGACTCACAAAATGATTATTTGATAAGACTATCACAAAATGAATATCAGATAGACTGTCAAAAAATGATTATCTGATAGACTGTCACAAAATGATTATTTGAAAAACAATGACAGTACCCATGTTGAATAATTTCTAAGGTATTTAAAAAAAAAAAGCCACGTGTAATCTTAAACTACTTACCTATCCATTCATCTACCCATGCAAAAGCTTGACGGTGTCCCAATAGAAGAATGTCACGAACAGTCTAAAAAAATAATTTTTCCATTATCAAATGTTTTTTTTTGGGTGAAAAAAAACAACAAAGGTACTTAGCATTTCAACAAGATCCAGTGAACCTGTCCTATCTTTTTTTTTAATATAGTACACCTGACAGAGTTTCTAATTTCAATACAAAATTATACAGTAAACCTAACCTACTTTAGAATTTTAATGCAATAAACTTAACCTACTTTATAACTTAATACTGTAAATCTTCTAATTTTAATATAGTTAACCAGTAACACACTTTAATAAACTATATATCATGAAATTATGCTATTATGTATTCATGTAATGCTCTTTTTCATAAAAGGAAAAATCTAGAAACAAAAACGAAAGCTCAAACACAAACAGTTACCTTGTGAGTGAAGGACTCGACTTTACCCTGTAGTCCAAACACTTCAAACTTCACTTTCACACACTTGTAAGAGCACATGACTGGAGAACTGTCGGACTACACGGCACAGGGAATAGAGAACAGTAGAAGAAATCAAACAGCTAAATAAAAAAATGTAATAATTGGAAAAAAAAAATGTGTACTATGTATTTAGCAAGTTGTTTAAGAAGCTGTTTAACTAAATCTTTTTATAAATAACTTAAAAATATCTGAACACATATTCAGGGTGTCCTCATCTCTATAAAAATATGTTCATGGATGCAAGTTTGTATGATTGGAAGGTGGGGGGAATATAATGAGAAAATTGAGAAGCACAATAGTTTTCTGTCGTAACAATGGATGGCTGCCTGGTCATTTTTGTGGATTCAAACAATGCAAATTGCTATCTCCTGCTGTCCTGCGGCAAGCTTGGGCTTGGATGTAATAATCTTCAATTCTGAAGAAACATCGGTAACATCTAAGCACAACAAAGAAGAAACCGTGTACCACTGCTCTAAGAAAACACACTGACATTGTATTTGGAGCTATGATCATCCAAAACAGCGGTTCTCAACCTTTTAAGCTCGGCGACTCCTTTCTACAATAAATCACTCTGCCGCACCTTCCCCCCCCCCCCCCATAGACACACACAGCAATAGAAGAATAAACAATAACAATCCTTATTTTTTATGGTCTTAGGCGACCCCTGGTTGACCCACAGGTTGAGAACCCCTGATCTAAAATCTAATATAGCCTTCCCCGTAAAAAAAAAAAGATTTGACCGTATTAGAAACTTTTGCTTATCTCTTTTCCTTTACCAGAAACTAACAAGGGAAGAAACTGGAATTTTTAAAAATTTGAAAAACAAGGGAAGGCAACAAGATCAAACAGTCAGACGCGGTGATGGACAAGACAACACCAAGTGAGAAGGCATCTAGTGAATATCAACTGTTTCAAGAACCTTTCAGAGATTACTGAAGTACTGCATATACAAAATTTAACATTACTGACAAACTATAGCCAACATAGTTGTTATTCTCTCTATTTTTCACATGACATTAACAAAATTAATTAGTTACATTATAATCAATTTACGACAAAGAATTTGTAAGACATAAGCTTCTCTTTACTGAGGCAATAATAAATTTTCATTTCAAGAAATTTGCTAAAAGTACAACCATTTTAAGCCAGGGTAAATATGATAAGAAAAAAAAAGATACAAATTTAACTCAGAAAACAACATATGGCAAGAATGTAGGTCAATCAATATAAATATAGGGTTAGGATGTTACTGGATCAATGAGAAAGGATTGTATGTTTCAGTTCAATGGCCAGCTATTGATTGTCTAAATATAGACTAACCTAAAGTAACTTGAGCTGTTTCTGGAACATTCAACGAGACTAAACAAAGCTAAACTTACTGCCCAGTTTTTCTGCAAGGGTCCTCTGTCTGTTTTTATTGAC